>NW_025052757.1:0-10849 GCF_019279795.1 Protopterus annectens | reverse complement strand
CCAAAATTGCATATGACTTACCTCACATTTGCTCAAGATAGCATTCATATATGCCAGCACTAACAAATCAGTAGCACTACACCCTGACATAGTTACCTTGTGTACCTTGTTCCCCGTTGGCCCTATGTGTCGTTATTTAGTATGGGAGTCACAATGCTATGGTAGCATGTGCAAAGGTCACCTGTCAATGTACTCTCAGGTCCAGTTGGTGAATCTGTGAGTCATGTGGCAATATTACAGCGGCCTCATGTACACAGACAACTAACTCCCCTTCCCATACACGTACAACACATGTGAGAGATGCAACCACATAGCCAAACTGGGGGCTAAGCTCTGTTAACACAACACTGGCATTCCCTGTCAGGTGGAGTGGGATACTACAGTGAATACAGTACCAGTCTCCCATAGACCTGCCACGACTGCAATCCAAACACAGACACACACAGGTACATTATTGGGCTCTCAGAATAGCATCCTGCCTGAGCAGCTGACATCTGCAAAGCAGACACACAAGCAAACGTTAAGCCAGAGTGGAGCACATGCAACACATAGCTCACAAAGCCTGTGTGCCAAACAGTCACAGGCCATACGGCTTGACAACACACCGGCTACAGTTGTATGAGGTACCTCTATAGTCACATACACTGAGGTCCTGCTCACAGGCTGAACAAGGTGACGGTCATGCTGAGCTGCCCATCGGGCACTATGATCCACCACATAACACAAGCATACCAGTCACTGCAAGGCATGTAGAAGTATGACTCAGTCATTGTCTGTGCCAGTGTGTATGACCTCTGACGCACCTCCCTGGACTACATGTTAGGGGACATAGAGGGGCTCTCTGAGCTTGTGGCACAGGCTGGTATGACCCTGGCCTTGAGTAGCATCTCACCCTCACCAAGAATGCTGCCACAATATGTAGACAGGATCATCCATTTCTGCAATTAACGTATCTTTCAGTGACATTCAAAGGGGATCCAATGCCTGTCAGTGTGGGATTACATGCTGGACAAGCCACATTGCTTTGCTTGGGACAGCTTGCACCTGTCACCCATGGGCCGTTGTATATTAGCAGAGGCTGTTGCTACACACATAGTGCCTTTGTATGCATGGTTGACATTACATAGCCACCTACATAAGTATCACACGGGATAGGACACTAATAGCAATGCTACTCAACAGCAGCAGTGTAAACCTCAAGATGCATGCAGTGGGAACTGTCCTTACCATGGGGTACAGCAATATCTGTGCAGTAACAGACTTCTGGTACAAGGCTCCCAGGTGCACACCATCAGTGCCAGGTCATTCCTGATACCATGCTTGTCATCCCCTACACATGCACTAAACCAGAACAGGGGGGATGTATCCAAAGGCACCTGAGATACACCCACCCCAAGGTTGGTGGCACTGCACAAAGCATCAGAGCCTCTTTATGTGCAACACACAATGGATTAGACTGCCTTCAGGTTCATAGCCTGGCACACACCACACTCCCATACCCAAGAAACCCACTTGGCCTTCCTGACAGCACTGGGAATATGACGGTCTCTACACGCACCATTATATGGTTGTACTGCGACTACCCAGATATACAGTGTGAGCATTATTCTAGCTGCAAGACCCTATCTGAAGGGTTCTTATCATTCATTCCCTGCATTGCTATGGAACAACTTGTTACCACTCCCACAAGTGGTGACAACATGCTGCACCTGTTCATCACCAACATGTGGACTATATGCTCCAGAACTATCATGTATCCCTCGCTGGTGGGATGACACCATCTACAACCCACACTGTATAGTCACATACCACATGCAGCCCCTGCACAGAACAACACAGTCATACAGTTGTCTGATGCATATTCCATGTATTCACATGAGGCAGGCTTTGGACATGGGATCTCTTGCAGTTCACAGGTACATATGTGTAGGTGGCACATACATACATCATGTGTGCATTGACATTACTGATATAATGTATGTCATGCAATATTGGGAACAACACCCCACACACCTGGACAAACTGTGTGACAAAACTACACATGGCATTTGTAGGATACACACCCCTACCTAACTATGTTACGACACTTGTGAGAGACGCAACAGCAAAGCACGCTATTTGCATTACTGGGAGGATTGTTTTCTCCTGCTGTACTTATAGGGTGCTGACATCATCAGTGTTTAGACAGTGGGATATACAGCATGTGTTGTGTAGTAATAGTTGCTAAAAGGGACATTTCTCATACACATGGAATTGCACACACTACTCCCCCACACACATTCACTGGGCACTTGCAGGATTCAAACCCCTAACTAACGATGTTATGACACTTGTGAGAGATGCATTAGCGGAGCACGCTATTTACATTACTGGGGGATTGCTTTCTCCTGCTGTACTTATAGGGTGCTGACATCATCAGTGTTTAGACAGTGGAATATGTAGCATGTGTTGTGTAGTAATAGTTGCCAAAAGGGACATTTCTCATACACATGGAATTGCACACACTACTCCCCCACACACATTCATACACACCCTGGGCACTTGCAGTATTCAAACTCCTATCTAACTATATTATGACACTTGTGAGAGACGCATTAGCAAAGCACGCTATTTGCATTACTGGGGGGATTGCTTTCTCCTGCTGTACTTATAGGGTGCTGACATCATCAGTGTTTAGACAGGGGAATATGCAGCATGTGTTGTGTAGTAATAGTTGCCAAAAGGGACCTTTCTAATACACATGGAATTGCACACACTACTCCCCCACACACACACTGGGCACTTGCAGGATTCAAACTCCTACCTAACTATGTTATGACACTTGTGAGAGACGCATTAGCAGAGTGCGCTATTTGCATTACTGGGGGGATTGCTTTCTCCTGCTGTACTTATAGGGTGCTGACATCATCAGTGTTTAGACAGTGGAATATGCAGCATGTGTTGTGTAGTAATAGTTGCCAAAAGGGACATTTCTTATACACATGGAATTGCACACACTACTCCCCCACACACATGGCACATGCAGGATTCAAACCTCCTACCTCACTATGTTATGACACTTGCTAGAAACACAGTAGCGGAAAGTGCTATTTACATTACCGGGTATAATATTTGCTCCTGACATATGTATAGTTTGCTGACATTATTATGGATGAAGAGGTATGTACATCTGCTATCCATCAGTACAGGGGAGTGCATATCTATGTATTAACTTTGCACAGGCACAGTGGCCTACTGTACTGTGGAGGCAGATGCCAAATACACTGTGGATAGCCTTCTGTTTTCCCTAGGGACAACAGTCAAGTATTGCACTCTCTTTGACCATATGTTTTACCTGTCAGATGCAAGTATCTGTTGCTCATATACTGTTTGTAGGTCTTTGTGCCATGGCCTTCTATCACTATAAACAACATGTGTACTGTGGGAGATGTTTGCATATGAGTGGGATCCAGTACTTTTACTTATGTCTCTGTTGTAACTTCACTGTGTGCACTGGGCAGATGTCTGTATTGTGGGAGGTTCCTGTGTTAACACATAGACATGCCAGATATGTGTGTGCAACTGCTGAACTGTGACATGGCCTAAGTGTGTGAGCATACCCAGTTTGCAGTTTGTATGGCTTCTTGACTGCCACGTCTCATTTATCTAAGTGTGCAAGCATGCCCAGTGTGACCTTTCCTTATGTTGGGATCTGTGGACCACCACATTTCTGTTTGTGTGTAATGGGCGCCATCTATATCACATGTAGGTTGAGTGTTGGACATCAGGTTTGTGTTCTTACTGCCCAGCACCTTTTGTATCTGAACCTAACAGGCATTATGCTGTGCCTGCAGGGGTAAGCCATGGGATGGATTTGCATACAGTTGTCATCATCCTTTCACTGCTGACAAACAGTTGTATTGTCGTGTCGTGTACTGGTGCAGAACTTTTCACTGTGGAGGACAGTATAATGCGGTTTTCAGTCCTATCACTTAGCGTAATATTTATAGTGAGCACACCCAGCAGACTGGTTGAGGGCCAGTTGTGCAGATATCACCATGTGCATTTTGTTCAGATATGGGCGGCATGGTACATGATTGTGCGACATTGTTAATGTATTCCACAGCTTGTGTGGACAGTGACAAACAATGGCCCATGTGCCTAGTCCATTTGTAATGCTAGTCAGAGTGTTTGTCTTTCAACACACATTTTACTGGGTGTTTGCCATGACATATGTCACGGTTAGTGTGCTGTGCCTCTGTCTACCTGTGACATACAGGTGTTATCAGGGTACACCTACCATCTCCCCATCAGTCATCATGATTCCTGGATGACGGTCACTGAGGACTCCTGAATATCCTGTAGTGGGAGTTTAGTGCATTAGGTGGGTGAGGCTTCTGGGTCATGGCTCAATTGGGTACAGCATGTCCTGGTTTATGTCTGTGTGCTGGTTAGTTCAGGGCCTGTCAGCTGCATAGGTCACCCAGCATTCAGTGTTTACATGGTGCCAAATGTCCATTGATACCAGGTTGGTCATGGCTCTATACATGTCAGGCGACAGTTCACCTCAGCCAGGCAGTATGGCACTGTGTGGAGCTGCAGTTTCTTTACTCAGGCAGCACATGGCATCTGTTAGCAACTCTGATCCTCCTAGGTAGGGTATCTGTAGTAGCCAGTCTTTCCAGTTGCTGCACCCGGGTGTCTGCTCGGTACATCCCTGAAGGGCCATTGTACACAATTGTGGGAGGCTGCTGATGGATGACTGGAGGAGGCACATTGACCTACCCTAACCAAGCTGTGCTTACCTTCCGCGATTAGGTGGGTATATGGTATGTTTCTGCTTAACCACTACAGACGCATAGTTGTCACATGCAGGATATCCTATCACCTTTTTGTCCCCAGGTCTCATATTGCTCCTGATGCTTATTTACTGGGTTAACACCTATGTGGTAATTTCTGGCCATGTACCCAATGTTTCCACAGGGGGTTGACTATACACTATTCTGCATTTAGCTTGTTGACATGGCTGTGGCACCACTTGTCTGTTTCTATGTATGCCTTTTGTAGGTTGCTTGTGTCAATGGAGGTCGATATGGTGGCCTGTTTGTAGTCCTCTGCAAAACCTGTTCAGACAGGGAATCGTCCATGTTGGCCTACCTATATGACATATATAGCATACAAAGAGGTCCCAGGACCATGCCTTGTGGGATGCCAGTTGTACCTGGTTTGCAGTCTGCCATGGCTACAGCATGTCTACTTAGGTCAGTTCTGCCCTTGAGCTGGTTGCAACCCATCTACTTGCATAAGGGGGTTCATAGTTAGGCTGGTGAGGCTTGTCTGTACTGCCAACTAGGGGCCATTGTATGGAAGGGTTTAGCAAGGTCCAGATAGGCTGTGTGATCAGTTCCCCACATCAATGGGCCTGGTGCACGTTTCATAGGTCAGACATGTGTAAAGGGGCAGGATCTGCCCTAGAGCAGCCACACTGGGTAGGGTCAATGTCTGTAGGTACCCAATCTCGTTATTCATGGGATCCATGATCATCCTCTCCATTACTTTTGCCAACCCTAGATAGTCAGGGTTGAGGTGATAGTTGCAATTATCCATTTTAGGCACCCCTTTGTGGTGTGGGACCACTGTTGCTGTACACTGCTCTTTGGAATTTTTTGTATCCTGTGGTAGGACTGATGAGTGCCAGTAATGCTATTTGCTGTACCATTCTTCTTACAATTACTTGTTGGACACAGCCAGGATACCATCTAGTACCATTGATGCTGTGTGCTGTGCTTTGTAGATGCTGGCTGTTACCTCAGCATCTGCAATGTCAAAGAGACCAACCTCTCCTGGGATAGATATTTGGCAGTTAGGTGCTGGTGGGGAGGTTGGAAGGGAATCTGTTCATTAGGCTGTTGGCAGTATTATTGTGGGTTTGGGTGTATTGTTTTGTGATATTAGGGGCTGTAGAGCATGTCTGTGGATTATCACCATGGTTCCTGTATGGGGTGAAGGACAGCTGTGATAATCCTTTATAATCCTTCACAATTTGTATCATCATAGGTTCATAAGTTCATACTAGGCTGTCTGCCCTGGCCTTGTTTAGAGCACAGACAGACTGTGTGGTAGGTCACCAACACTTGCTGCAATGTGCATATTATGCCCACGTAGGGGTTTACTTTCCTAGATGTGACACAGGGATGGCCCCAAAGTGTGTACACTAATATCTCCCATGCACTTTGCGGTTCTCTTGGGTTTGGCTGGGCTCAGCCTATCATGGACTTGGATTCTGTTCCAGAGTGTCAGTGGCCTCTGGGTTATGGATCTGTCCCTCAGCATCCTATTAATCTATGTGTAGGAGGTTCGGATATCTCACTGTGGTGTGTCTGCTGGATTTGGGGTTTGACGGTGGAGCATGTCCATTCATTCTGGATTGGACATGGCCTTGTACATCAGGCATACATCACCTCTGACTGTACAGTATGCTTCTAGATTGGGCTGTGAACAACCAGCCAGGCTGCAGATGTCCCAATGTTTGGACCCTTTATCCTGTTGGTGGGGAGGTGCATTTGAGGTGCTCGGCTGCTGCATGTGTAAGGAGTAAGGTACACATCCGAGACTGGGGCATTGTTGTCATGTATGGGCCTGATAAAGGGAAGAGTATGGGGGCACAGTGACCTCACATACATGTGCATCCTTTCATATTCAAAGGTGGGCAATATAGCGGATCTTCCTGGCCACCTTGGCAATGTGATAATGCGCTGACAGGTTGCGAATCCACTTGTGTCCCTAGGTCCCATGATTACTTCTTCCATACATGGATTGCCACCTATGTCATACTTTGTGTGTACCTTGTTTTGAGGTATTTGTTGAGACATTCATATAAAGTGTATCTTCAGGAAGAGGCTGGCTGGGGTACACCTGGGTTTGTGTGTGTGGTCTGCTTAGCAGGCTTCAAACAGGTACCTGATTTGAGACAATGTTACTTGCCCATGGATAGTCCATGCTGCTTCTTGCTGTGGTACACCAACCTTGAGGTGTGGTTATTCTTGATAATTACAGGTATCCCCATACTATTTGTAGTGTGTTTGTGTTTTTGGAGCTGTAGAGGCATGGTATGAGGCATAACCTGGTAGTATTAGGGTGATCTTCTGAGCCTTCCCAGGTTTCTGTTACAGAACACATGGCTACCACAAATTCTCCATGCTGTGGTGTGTTTGGTCTGCATGCACCTTGCAGGTTAGACATCACAGGCGTTGGGTAGCGCGTGCGTCAGGTTATTGTCCCTTGTGCTACCTATGATGTAGGGTTTGTTCCCAGCAGACTTACCTATTCAGGCACAGTGGGGGTGACAGACAGCCTTTTCCCCGTATGCAAGCCAGTTTGTGCAGGGGTCGCGTGCCATCCCAGCAGGTGGGGCATCATGTGCTTACTCAGCATGCCAGCCCAGGCTGTAAACCATGTGAACACACGCTAGCACCAGCAATACTCAATAATTAGTACTTGATCTTTGTCTTTATGAGTGTGGCATCATGCTTGGTGAGGGGTGAGATGTTAGGTTGGGTCTTCATGTTTGCATATACTAGCTGGTGTTACATTGCTTGGCACATGGCAATCATGTTCAGGTAGTGCTGCAGGGCTGCCTTGCCTCTATGGGATGCACATACTACACTCCTGTACATGTTTTGAGGCAGGTTGTGTCTGTTAGGCATCCCTGTTACTATATGAGTGAGTCAGAGGAATTATCATTCCCAGGGTTCCCTACTGAGCCAGTGTGTATGCTATGTGTTGCACCTCTTGCCAAGAGCCAGGGCATACTAGGCATGCCTCCCTTACTGCCTACTAAGGGCAGGCTCAGGTTGTTCTCACTCCTCCGAGTCACACTCTGCCTGTGATGGCCGCTGGCAATTGGGGGAAGCTGTTTGTCCAGCCTATGCTGTCCTGCTGCAGCTGTTTTACTTGGGATCATATTATGTAGCATAGCACATACCATGACAATTTGGGTACATGTGGTTGGTGAGTGCACAGAGGCTCCACCAGATGTGTCAGGCACGGAACCATGACTTGAGCAGCCCAAACACACGCTCTATTACATTACGTGTTTGTCGCATTGTGCCTCATTGCCGGCGTTTCCTGTTCAGGTGTGTGTGTGTTTCTGATGGGTGTC
Organism: Protopterus annectens; assembly: GCF_019279795.1. Classification (NCBI taxonomy): domain Eukaryota; kingdom Metazoa; phylum Chordata; order Ceratodontiformes; family Protopteridae; genus Protopterus; species Protopterus annectens. The sequence continues at coordinate 2,709 of NW_025052757.1, read as the reverse complement.
ATCAGCCGCGGCTCCAGTGCATAACTACCATCCCCACTAGGTGACCATGTGGGATGTCCCCATTAGCAAATGTCTGGTACAGCTCGTCAAATGCAGATATGGGAATCATGGTAGCTCCCAGGGCAGCCAGCACACACATTCATTATTATGCCTGGGCATCACACACATGACCTGGCAGTTGATGGAGGAAGCCCTTGCGATTTAATATAGGCCCTACCCGCTCACGGCTGGTGTTTGATAGTATGTGAGTGCAGTCTATTGCACCCACTACCTCAGGAGTATTGCTTATTTGCTGGAAGGGCGCTGTTGCTGGCCAATACCTCACGGGCATTGGGGAAATATACATGCTTTCTGCGACGTAATGCTGACATGGCATCCAGGAACTGGTGCGGTACCCTGGAGAGGCTGATGCCTGTGATATCCCATCCTTATCACCAGTTGGTCTCTGCAAAGGTACCTGTTGCTAAGTATTCTTGGGCCAACACATGCACTTGAGACTCCCACTGGGATGGGTTCCCCTCTGTTGGTCCTGTGTGGCCAGGGGCATGGCCTGCGCAGAAGCTCAACAATTTGCTGCAGGAGTCTGTCACTCTATAGCGCTCCACTATCCTCCAGCTAATGTAACCCCTGTTGACCCTGGGCCGAGTACACTCTTCTCTGTCTCCCTCACTGTAGGTTGTCTGGCAGCATTTCTGTCCTGCCCACCCCTCAGCAAATTACTCCTATGTCTCCTTACTGACAGCTATAGCGGCTAGCATGTTTTGGTCTGATGCAGCTTTTTTCAGTTTTTCCTTCTACTAGCTTACTCCCTGTATCTTTTTAGTGTCTCTTGAGGAGAAACCTACTGCAATGCTGTTTGCACAGTGTTTTAAGTGCTGGAGCTGGGCTTGTATTCTGCATGTGTAATTACCTGCTTCTAATTGTTTTCACTTGCTACCTCTACAAGTATTCCCTGCTAGTTTCCTACTATTTCTTCTGCTTCCTTTTTCCTCTTTGTTTCCTCAAGGGAGCAGCTGGCATACCAGCCCGAAAACACTCTCACAGTGGCTACCACAGCGCGCACATGCCCACCGCGGACTAGAATCTGCTTATTCGGGTTAAAGCGCATGCACACCAGTGCAAACAGGTTTACAGATCTGTAAACAGGCTCCTGCATGCTTACTCCTGCCTTGCAGCACTCTGTGTCTTACTCGCGGCTCCCAACCTTACTGCGCCGCGCGTACACTTCACAGCAAACTTTGGTGTTGGCCACGGTGTGCACCTTCCATTTCTTTACTTTCCCATGCTTATCTGTTGACACTCCTCTTTTTATGCTGTGAGTTAACATCTTTCACATACCACTTTGCTCCAATGAGCTTGGTTTCTTTCCTGACATTCCCCCCTGTGATGTCACCTATCTCCTCTCTGTTACTCCCCCTTATCTAACTCTTACACTACGGAATGTGCTCATTTGCTATGTGACAGTGTGATTCACTATCCTACCACTCATTTACATGGGATTGCCTACTAATGCTTAGATTACATATCTTACACTCCAGCTTCCCCCCCTTAGCAACCACTGAGCGGTGGCCATGTTGTTTTGGTCTACTAGTCCACCATTGCAAATCCATGCATTACATAAAACCACATTTGTGGGTTTCAAACCTCATTTTCTGTTTTATATAGCGCAGACCGTTTGCACTTGGGGCTGCTGGCTCGCGTTCAACTTATCCATTGTCTCTGAAAAAAATATTTTTATTTCATGTTTGCATCGGGTTTAACATGCCAATAGCCATGTATTTGGCCATTGACAACCACAACATTGCACACACTTTATTTAGACTGTAGCTTGGCTCTGTTGTGGTATTTGCAGTAGCATTATTCAGTTGTCAACTGTAGGTACATTTCTGCACTAATACGACTCTTAACAACGGAGCTGGTTTTCTTTGGCTTAAATTTGGATAAGCTAATCTACCTAATTTGCGTACCTTTGGGCTGCAAGTGAGGTAATTAACATAACTCACCTTACTGCCGATATGCCAAAAGAGTCGTTTAGCTATCTCTTACAGCGGGATTTTGGGCTGTTCCTGGATCACGATGGCTTATGGAGTCTTACTGCGACTCTTAGACTCCGTGCAAACCGTAGTGAATCCTATAAAAGACTTTGTAAACAAGGGAAACTCAATAGGCATAAAAAGAATAAAATATGTACAAAAGAATAAAATAACATGTACATATCAAAATTAACAGTATATCAAACCTTACACCAGTATATACAGGCCAGTTCAAGAGTACAAACATTATACATATAGGAATTGTAGCATTAGAATAAGATTATACACAAGAGATTTTAAACACTATATAGAAATGAATAGTAAGAAGGAAAAGCAGTTCATGGTGTCCTCATTCATTTGTGCATTTAAGTGTACATAATTAACAAAGTTGATATGCAGGAGTAGTGTGAGAGTTAATAGCTGGGTGGGAAGGGGTGAAAAAGGAGAGGAAAATTGGGAGGGAGGGTGTATCAACCTGGAGACCAACATGGGAGATCAACTGGATCCTGAGGTATGTTCTGGTTTTGGTTTTAAGCAGTGTTTAGAGAATTTTGAATGTGCTGGAGAGAGCTTTTCCAGGCTTTGGCTATTTTATTTGAGTAGAGACAGTCACCATAGTAGTTATGGGATGGGTCTATGCTAAATATTCAAACATCCAAATGTCGAACGAAAAGAA
>NW_025052756.1:0-10776 GCF_019279795.1 Protopterus annectens | reverse complement strand
CCCATATCTGTTGGCTTGGTATAGGAGGTACCATTATTGCAGTAGCTCAGAGCAAATCTGGGTATGCCGTGGAGATTCTTTACATAACTATAAGAAGGCCTTTGTGGTTGTCTTTACTATCTGCTGGGTAATTCTGCTTTACATTGCTAGCTTTAGAGGATTTGATGAGGGATCTCAACTTTTGTAAGGCTGATAAGGAGTTTTTCCAGTCTTGGGACTTCACCTTATTCCTTCCGTGATCAGTTTCCTCCTTCTATTGTAGAGTTTGTTTATGAGGGACTCTCGATTGGCTTCCCTTTTTTGGAGGAGAGTGTCTTGGTTCTGTTGGGTATGGTGAGATCCATGCATTTTTGTACGTGTTCATACTGTGCATTGGTATATGATTCAGTGGTCATGCAACTGATCTCCATTTACATGGGTGCCATGAAGTTAGCCATCTCTGTTTTTAAGAGCCCAAAGTTAGCTTTGGAGAAGTTTTTCATGGTGGTTACCTTTCTGGGGGGTGGGAGGGATGTGGATTTCTAGGGTGATTAGTTTGTGGTCGGATCTAACCAGGGAGGAGTTGACTATTGGTGTAGAGCATTGGTCACCCATGTTAATAATGATCAGGTCAAGGATGTTGCTACCTCTAGTAGGGGTAAAAACGAGCTGGTCCAGGGCATTGGAATTAATGAATTCCAGGAAACGTTGGGCAAGTGTATTGGTACATGAGTAATTTTCCCAGTTACTGGAGGGGTAGTTGAAGTCGCCCAATATGAGAGTGTTAGATTGGGCCCAAATATTCTCCAGGGTGTTTAGGAATGTAGAGTGTGAGTCTTTGGACATAGTTGGGGACCTATAGTAGGCTATGACCTGAATCGCAGTCTTACCCAATGTTAGCTGCACTGGAAGTATCTCAGATGTGTTATGTTGGGCTACTAGTCTGGAGGTGTGTGCATCCTTTATAAATATGGAAACAACACTGCCTTTGGAGCTTCAGTCCAAGTTCTGGGGCCAAAAGGTGTGAAATGAGTTATAGCCTAGTAGTGCAGGGGTGCTTTCTGATGCCTTAAACCAGGTCTCTGTTACGGCACAAATGTCGATGAAACTCTGTCTTTGTACAAAATCAGGTAGTGGGATTTACAAGAAAGGGGCCGTAAGGCTGAAATTCATTTTGCCAATGTAACAGCCATAAGAAAAATCATCTTGCAAGGGAGGAACTTCAAATCTGATAATGCTGCTGGTTCAAAGGGAGGTTTGCTTAATGCTTGGAGCAAAATAGTTATATTCCATGGAGGAGGTAGGTCTCTGACTGCTGGTCATGGGAGGAATGATCCCCTAAAAAAGGCTTTAGAGACTTTAGTTATGTTATGGAGGTGTCATTCTGACATATGTGGAGATTTGAAACTGCAGCTATTTGCACTTTGATAGTGGAGGAACTGGAACCACTATGGAAAATATCAGACAGAAACTTCAGTATGGAAGGGATGGGAGCAGAAAATGTACGCATTCCTTTCAATATAGTCCAGATGGAAAAATCTTTTCCATTTGCTATGATAAACCTTTTTATGGATTATTTCTGGGAGACTGAAATAATCTGAACTGACGCTGGATGTCTGGCATCTCTGTACAAGGTCAAAACTGAAGGAACCAAGCAGTTAGTTTCAGGATTTTGGGTCCGGAGTTGGCAATCTAGCTGAGTGAGTCACGAGATTTTGATACTGATCCAACATCTGTAGGTCATGTACTAGTTCAGGCCACAGGAAAGGAAACCATGTTTGCCAGGGCCAGAAAGGAGCAATGAGGATCACTCTAATTGTGCACTTTCTTGCTTTCTGGATGAATTTGTTCATTATGGGCAAATGGGGAAATGTACAAAGGAGACTTGGAGCCAACTGTGGACCACAGCATCCCTCAGTGGCTGCCTCTTTGGAGAGATCAGGGCAAAGTAACTGCTGCACTTGTTGTTTAGGTAGGAAGCGTACAAAGGTTGCAGCTTAAGTTTGCCGGGTCCGGGTAATGGAAAATCAAAGCTGCCACTGTTGGATTGAGGGACCACTTGTGAGACATTAAGATAGTTCTTCTCAATTTGTCCACTAATACATTGGACATCTCCAGGAAGTGCGTTGCTATTAAAAATCAGCGCAAATATATTTCCCATTGCCATACTGTCATAGATTATCAGCAGAGAGGGTTTTAGCAGGTTCCTCCCTGTATGTTGATGGACCAGTCTACTACTATGTTATCCTTCTGTACGGAAATCACACTATTGAGGAGAACATCCTGAAATGCCTGCAACACTAGGAGGATTTTTCTTATTTCCAAGACATCGATGTGAAGATTGGCCTTTAGATGTAACCAAGAACCTTGGAGCATTCTCCTTTCAAAATTCACCCCCCACCCCCAAATAAGGCATCTGTGTACAACAGCCAGTGATGGATCTGTATGAAAAGGATGACCTGCCATCACTGATGGAGATTTTATCCACCAGCTGATATGATCTCTGCATATCTGAGTAATGCAAATTTTGGTATGCAATGGTGAATGTTTTGAGACCATTGTACAGAAAGAATCCACTGGAGTACACTCATGTAAAACCTGGCTGGTGGAACCAGTAACACTGTGGAGGTCAACAGACCTAAAAGTCATAGAATTAACCTTGCTGAGGGTGAGGGATGCTGAAGTACCTGTGCAGCTGACAGGCCTAGGGAGAGCACTCTGTAGTGAGGTCATTTGTCAATTTGTAATGCTGAGTCCAGGTAGCATCCAATTAATTCTATTTGCTGTTGTTGGGTCCAGGTGACTCTTGAATAAATTGATCATGATTTCTAGGTTTTGCATTAGGTGGAGCAGAAGGTCCAGATGCTGTAACAGACGATGTTTGGAGGTAGCAGTGAGGAGCCACTCATCAAGATATTTAAAAACTTGTATCCCTAGAAGATGTAGACATACTGCAACTACTGCCATTATCTTGGTAAACACTCTGGGGGTTGTGGTGAGACTGAAGGGCAGCACTTTGAATTGGCAGTGAATGGCTCCCAGCTGAAAAGGAGAAATCTCCTGGAATGGTTTCTATATCTTTATATGATAGTATGCATCCTGGAGATCTATGGAGGACATCCAATTATCCTTCCTCAGAAGAAGCAGTATAGACTGACTTGTAACCATCTAGAATTTTGTCTGTTTTATGAACATATTTTGATGACTCAGATCTAGAATGGGTCCAAGGTCCCCTGTCTTTTTGAGTACTTGATTAGACTCCAGACTCTAATTAGTCTGTGTGGACTGGCTAAATGAGTCTTTTTTTTTTCCAGCTGCTTGGAAATTTCTTCTGCTACAGGTTCCCATTAAGTGGGTGAAACATCGTGACTTTCTTCTTTTTTACTGTGGAAAATGAAAAGGGAATTGAGTAGTCTCTGGGAGTTATGTTTATCACCCAGGAATTTGTTATACGTTGCCGGGGTTCTAGATGCATGGCTAGTGCTCCCTGAATGCCTCCATAGTGAAGCAGTCAGGCAACCTTCCAGGAGCACTGTCAGGGCTTCTTGGAGAAGGGACCATGAAAGCCCTGATTGCCTCTGCCTGTTGGCCAACGTCAGTTAGAGTTACCTCCTCCTCTGCCATGAGAAGGTCTGTCCCAGGGTGTGATTGTAAAACCACATCTTCTTTCCACCTTTCTGATTCCTAGCAAAGGTCATCCTTTGTTGTGGTGGAAAAATGGATTTCCCACTGTAGAGAGAGTTTTACCACCTTGTTTACTCCTGGTTAGCATGCTTTTGGTCCAAAAAGTGTGGAACCATCAAATGGGACACTAATGAAGGACATCATAAAGCCTTCTGCAAAGTTACAAAGATGCATCCAGGCATATCGGTCCATAGTAATGCCGGTGACCACTTCCCCTAGCCATACCACAAGTAGCATTAGATAGCAGTCACATGGTAACATTCGATGTAGACTGAAGGGTAGTGGCTGGGATTACACAGTCTTCTGAACATCCACAGGCAGGTTACTGGAGAGAGACTTGGAGAGCTCTTTAGCCATGTCTTTCTGGAATCATGTTATATGAGCCAAATAGTTCAGTGCTTCAAGGGTAAAGGTCACTGAGGTGTACATCATTTCCCAAATCTGTCCAACACCGTAGGCTTCCTGTTAGGAGGGGTGGGCTGAAGAACTTTCTTCTGATAATTCCTTCTTGGTCTCTGTCACTACTACCATGACATCTACTGGTGGGTATCTGTTACAATGCTTTCTATCCTTAGGTGCTGCCAAGATCCTATCTGGTTCCTTTGGTACTGGTTCCACCACCTCAGGGTCCTTCCATGTCTTCTGAGCCATAAGTTCAACAAGGGGATCAATGGACAGTACTACACAGGATGAAGCTGAGCCAGAATGAAAGGCCTCCAAAAACACAGTCTCATCTGGTGAAGGGGTTATCTCTGGACCATTCCACTCATTGTTTTATCAATGTGAGGATATAACCAAACGTGATGTCTTCCAATAGGGATCTAGGGAAGCCTTCACCTCCATTTAAATCTGTCTCTTCAATGAAAAACTCTGGGGATGAGTCTGTGTTTCAATCTACCTGTTTTCTGTTTACCTGTACTGGCAGATGATTAGACAGTTTTGAATCAGACTGGGTTTGGAACTCACATAGTGAGCAGTCTCAGATGCCTGTGGTACTAACTCGTCCTCCTGTCAGGGAATGAAAGGAAGAAGAATCAGAATTCTCTTGAGGGTTTGGGTAGAGATGATCTGAGTGGCAACATTTTTTCTTTGGCAAATCAGCCAAAACTCTCTCTTTTCAAATGCCTCAAAGGCTGAAGCTGCAATTGGCCCCAAATGAGATCTTCTCCTTTCTGAAGAAGAAGAAGACTTCATGTACTGATGTGTATCAGCCCTGAGGTTGATCTCAGATCTCTAGCTATTGAGGGGCAAGGCCAAGGCCCCAAGAGGGGAGAGACAGCTCCAATAACTTCAGAGTCAACCCCATCCCCTCGAGTCCCTGGCGGTAATTCCTGACCACTGACATTTCTCGAAACAGAGACTTTTCCTGATTCAAATGCATCGGATTCAAGAAAGAGCTACAGTTGGAGTTGAAGTAATGCTGTCAACTTCAACAAAGCCACAGTGGACCAGGAAGGATCCAGGTTAGCTGGACTAGTATGTGCGAGAGAAGAGGAGGAGTTGGTGGACCAGTATTTGCTGCATTCAGGGGTGACAGCACAGAGAGAATCTCAAGCTGGATTTACATTCTCAAGAACTTCATCTTTCTATCAACATCTTCCTTGGTAAGGCTTCTGGATGACCGAAAAGAAGCTACTGAGGGTGGTCTTGAACATCTTGTGTCCTGTAATATTGGAGTATAGTCTCAGATTCAACAGTTCCGAGGAGAACTGGAACTGAGTATAGGCAGGCTGGGTCTGAGTAACTGACAGATTCAACCTACTAGGGATCAGGACTGACCAAAGCAGTAAGGTCTGGTTCCTGTAATTCTCTAACTTGTCTTTTACTCTCTTCTCCTTTTCTAGTCTTTCCTTCCAACTGGTCTCTTTTTGCTTGTTTTTGTCCTTATTTTTGGCTTTGTCCTGCTTCTTGGCTTGGGAGGCAGCAGCAGTGGGTGAAGAGGAGGCAGCTGAAAGGGAAAACCCTGTCGGAGAAGGAAGAAGGCCTTTGACAATTAACATTTCCCCACACATTTGGAAAACCATCATGCCAAAAAAAGCACAGGTTTCAAGGTCTGTCTCAAGATGGGCAGAACCCAAGTAATAGACACAAAATGAATGCAGATCCTGAGGGGGGATTTTTGTGCCTGCATTCAGCACACTTTTTAAAGCCATGGCTGTCTGACATTCTAGAAACGCAACTAAAGTCACAGCCAACACTCCAAAACACAGCAGATTACTATCTAAAAATTTAAAGTTAAAGCACATCAAAAATTTGAAACAATCTAAACCTATATATAGAAAACATATCAAAATCCAATAACTATCACTAAGGATTAATATCCTTTACTATCCAACTATACACTATGTACATTTTTTAAAAAACTATAGCTGAAAAATAAGATGATGAGACAATTCTCTCAATAGGAAAGGAGATTGTAGAAAAAGTATATCTAGAGCAAAGTACAGTTGTGTAAAATCATACCATAATGGTAGATGTCCTTCTCCTCACTGTTGCAGTATTCTTTCCAATAGGGATCCCCTTCCAAGGACGGCCTGACATTTGGCCAGCATAGCAAAGCCTTTAGGTTGCTTTAAGGTATGCCATATGTCACACACATGCTCTTCATGTAGAATAGGACATAAAGGTGACATCCAGATGTACCATCCTCAGAACTGAGAGCCAGTCCAAGGAAAAAAGAGGTAATCAGTACATCTAGAAGAGAAATGGACCAGGAGGTAGAGGGAGTAAATACTGCAAAAGTGAAGAGAAGGGCATCTACTGTTATGGTAAGATTTTACAGAATGGTACTATGTCCTTCCATTGCACTGTTGCAGTATTCATTATAATAGGGAGAGTGCAAAAGATGAGGAAGAAGAGAGGGAGGAGGAAGAAGTAGCAGAACTCTCTAGAAAGCCATGAAGGATGGCACTGACAGAACCAGCTCTAGCTCTGGAAATCCCATCCAGCTTGCAGTGCTTAGTAAATGTATGGACACAAGTCCAGGCAGCTGTCTCAAGAATAGAGTTAGCATCCAAACCATTGAAAAAAGCACCAGAAGAAGCCACAGCTCAAGGAGAATGAGCCCTAACAGAAGGAGGAAGGATCTTACCATGAAAGGAATAACAAAAAGAAATGGCTTTAGAAATCCAATAAGAAATAGTTTGCTTGAACACAGCCAATTCTAAGGACCTAGGTTGAAAAGAAACAAAGAGCTGATCAGATTTAGGAAAAGTCTTAGTCTTAGTCTTATCCAAATAAAAGTTGACTTATCTATGCACATCCAACGTGTGCAGCACCTTCTCACTGGCAGATTGTGGAGAAGGGAAAAAGTGGGCAAATTAATAGACTGATTAAGGGACGACTCATTCACCACCTTGGGCATAAAAGAAGGATTAGTACGCAAGGACACCCTTCTCTTATGAAACACCAAAAAAGGAGGACAAGCCATAAGGAGTTGAAGCTCAGACACCTGCCTGGTGGATGTAAGAGCTAAGAAAAGAATAGTCTTCCAAGAACAATGTTGCAAGAAAGCTGAAGCTGCAGACTCAAAAGGAGCCAGAGTCAATTTTTGCAAAATAAAATGAAGGTCCCAGGGAGGAGGAAAAGGCTTCCTGGGAGGCCTAATATGAAGGATACCGTTAGGAAATTGTTTAGCTTCAAATCTAGAAGGTAAAGGAGGAGATAAAGGCAGACAAGCAGAGATAGCTGATAAGTGGGCCTTAACAAAGAATAAGCCAATCTAGCATTGAGCAGTTCACACAGGTAAGAGAGAATCAAAGTAACATCCATAGAAACTGGATCCAGTTTATGAGAAAGACACCAAACAGAAAACCTCTTCCATTTCGATAAGTAGGATTTCCTAGTGTTGGTTTTCCTGGCCTCCTGCAAGACCCGAAGCACTTCCTCAGAGAAAATGTATCTGTGAGGAATCAAAATCCTATCACCCACAGTGTCAGTTGAAGAGTGAAAAGGTGGGGATGGATGAGAGATCTCTTGTCTTGTGTGAGTAGGTCCACCCTGTGAGGTAACTTGCGATGACTGCCTTTGGTTAAATGCAGAAGAAGAGGGAACCAGTGCTGTCTCAGCCAAAAGGGAGTCACCAACAAGATTTGAACTTTGAACAGGAAGTTTGGAATGAGGGGAAGGGGAGGGAAAGCATAAATAAACATCCCCTTCCAAGAAAAAGACAGGTTATCCACCTTCCAAACCAGAGGACCTGGGACTCTAGCACAAAAAAGAGGAAGTTGTCTGTTCAGAGGAGAGGCAAAAAGATCAATTTGTGGAGTACCCCACTGGTGAACAATGTCCAAAAACACTTCCCTGTGAATCATCCATTCATAGGATTGAGTTAAGGACCTGGTTAGAGTGCCTACCACAACATTTTGATCTGAGGGAATGTAAACTGCCTGAAGAGTCACTTGATACTGGATAGCAAGTTCCCACACCAGGAGTGCCAACTGGCAAAGAAGATAAGATCTTGTCCCCTCATTTGTTTACATACTACATCACTGTGGTATTGTCTGTAAACACCTTGAGAGGTCCCAGGGAGAAGATAGGATGAAAAGACTGAAGAGCCGGCAGAAGAGCTCTCATCTCTGACACTGATGTGCTATTTCTGTTGATGAGGTGATCATTATGGAACCAAATCCTGCATCCCCATCCCACATTTGAAGCATCTGTGAACAGCTCCTCAAAGGGAAGGGGGTAATGAAAAGGGTGCCCTGGATTTAGAGACAACTACTGAATCAACCTGAAGTTCCTTCTTGAGACAAGCCAGAAGGTGAACTACAAATTTGAGTGGATGTGCATGTTGAAGCCAACTGACTTCAGAAACCACTGAAACTTTTGCATGTGGAGTTTGGCCAGAGGGTGCATAGGAATGGTGGAGGCCATGAACCCCAGAGCTCTCAGAAATTCCTTGGCTGTTAAAGAGACAAGAGGAAGAAGAGTTTGAAAAAAGGAAATGAGTGTTAAGGCCTTGGAGGGAGGCAAGGATGCTAGCATAGGCACAGTCTGTATCCTGCACCCCAGAAAAAACATGGTGCTGAAAAGGAGTCAGAAAAGACTTTTTGATGTTTACTGTGAACCCCAGGCTTTGCAGAAGGGAAATGGCAAAATGAAGATTTTGCAACAGGATCTTTGGAGTGGATGCCCAAAATAGGAGGTTATCCAAGTAAGGAAAGACTTTCATTCCCTGAAGCCTGCAGAAAGCAATCACAGTAGCTAGCCTTTTGGCAGTAGAAAGGTCAAAGGGCAAAGCAGAGAACTGAAAATGTCAGGAAGCAAAAGAGAAATACAAAACCTTAAAGGGAATAAATAGGAATATGGTGATAAGCATCCTTGAGATCCAGAGACACCACATAACCCTGAGGAAGCAAAAGATGTAACAAAGTCTGAAGGAACAACATTCGTAAAGAGGGCACATTTAGAAAGGTATTTAGATGAGACAGGTCTAGGAACTGGTCTGCAGGTACCCACTTTCCTTGGGCACTTCCAGAAACATCCTGGCAGGTAAAACCCCACTCCTTTGGGACACACAGGCACCTCTTAAACAGTACCCTGAGACAAAAGATCTCAAAGCATCCCTGGAAAGAAGAACAGCTGTTCCTGAGGGGGCTGAGGAATTTCCATAAAAGGGGAAGAGATTTCTAGACCATGGAATACCCTTGGCAGATAATGGAAAGAACCCAGAAATACAAAGTAATCTTTAGTCAAACAGGAACAGAGAGAGATAGGTGAAGAAAAAGGAAAGTGGCTGGGAAGAATAATAGTCAATAAACAACACCAACGTTGAGCAGAAAAACGACCTTTATAGCAACACAAAGCTTTCAGGTATTACACCCTTTCTCAATGCTTAATAATAGTCAAGACAGCACCTGGTTTATCAGGAAAAGGAGACTTCTGAGACACAGAAGTCTGAGTAGCCTTCACAGGAGGAGCCCGCTTGCCACCCTTTTTACCCTTAGAAAGAGGATGAGATTGCCTGTGAACAAAGGCTGTCTTATTGGTATAGTTTATTTGAAATTTAGGCACAGGAGAAACAAGCACATGTTTAAGTTCCTGTAAAGCCTTGCCCTTATCCTGAAGGGACTTAAACAAATCAGCAGCAGCTTCACCAAACAAGTGTTTATTATCTAGAGGGGCATCCATCAACTTAGCCTTAATATCATCAGGCAAAGGTTGAAGCCAAGCCAAGAATACCTCCTCATCACTGACCCAAAAGCAGCAGCACTAGAAGAAACATCTGCTACATTATAACTACACATGATGGAATGACGAGCCACCTGGGAGGAAGTCCCGAAAAGGGGAAGGGAAGAAGTTTTAACTTCATAGTCTGGAACATCAGAAATCACCTGACAGGCCTGTGAAAGTGGAGCCAACAAGTATCTGGACATATGAGTCTGATAATTAACAGTCCTAAAAGCCAAGATAGCAGAGGTATAAGTCTTCTTGTCTAGCCTCTCCATAGCTCTGATATCTTTATCAGAGGGCAGTAACTTAGGAGAATGAAGCAATTGAGGTTTGTCAGAAGCTACTGACACCACCGAGGGGTCAGCAGAAGGAGACTTGTACAAGAACTTCCAGTCCTTATGCACCCTATAGAACCTATCAGATTTCTTAGAAGCAGGGGGATGAGAATCTGGAGCCTTAGAGGCATTAGAAAAGGCATCCAACAAAGCAGCCAAAACAGGAGGGACAGCAGAAGGTCTGGGAGAATCCACCTGCAATAGCTCATAATAATTTTTTGTATTTCAGAAACCATAGCACAACAGAGAATGTCCCCAAAAGAAATTTCTTCAAAGGGAGTATCAGGACTGGTAGATTCCTCTTCCTCTGATCCATAACCCAAAGGAGAGGGAATCTGTGAGGTTTAAGCAAGTGATTCCTCATCTGAATCTCCTCCTCAGAGGAATCTTGTTCTCTAGGTCTCTTAATATGTGTAGAGGACCGGGGGAGGGGGGCTGGAACAGAAATTTCCTGAGGAGGTTTTAAAACCATCAAAGCATTAAAGAACCCCCGAGTGAAGGACTGCCATTTGCTCTGTGGAACCTTAGGAGCTGAAGAATAATGTTCAGTCTTCTGCTTTTTCTTTAAGGGGACATCTGCCTTAAAAAATGTTGAAGGCTGTGA
>NW_025052755.1:2500-10788 GCF_019279795.1 Protopterus annectens | reverse complement strand
TTTGGACATTACCTCTTTGTTTTACTGTGTCAGTTGTTCCAACATACTTTTCAATATTTTTAATAACAAAAATTGCTTTTATTTAGTTTTTTTTTCAAGCAGCTCATCATGATAGCACATTGTAATCAATCTTGCATTGACATTCCCATCAATATCTGCGGCATATCCGACAGTACAGAGAATTAAGGCTCTCAGCTGTTAATTAGCTGCTTCTTGTAGGCCAGGGTGCAGGGTTTGATTCATGATTCACTCCATCTCCATTTATCTACATTGTGACTCTAAGGAAGTTACTTAACCCAGCAGTGCTCTTTGGTCACACCTAAAAAGGGATGCTTATGTCCATTGAGTTTACGCGATCAACAAATAAAATAAAAAAATAAGCTATTAAAAAAAATTGCTCTAACTACCAAGATAATGTCATGTTATTCCCAACAGTGCTTTACTTTTACAAACAACAGCACTGACTTGATCTTACACAATATTACCCGTTTGCTGCCTAGTAACATTTCTTATACAAAGTAATATTAAATAACTTCACCTTCTCTCAGTGAAATCGGTTTTATATTCAAGTTCTTAATGTATTATTTATAATTTTCCAGGGAGGCTACTTCTATCGTCACAATCCAGTCTAATGTCATCAAACTTCCCATCCCAAGTTTATTGACAACTGTGACCCAACATCATTATTGTATTGTAGTAGCTTCAGGCAATGACTTTCTGCACTTCTCAAAAATATCTATATTTCCTGTGTCCAGTTCTAGGAAATTTCTCTCTCTTTACACTATTTTTTAAGTTTTTCTCATTTCTATGAATTATGCCTATTTGTTTGCCTTGCAATGAGTTATGACATATCTTATATTTTCTGCTTTACTTATTTGTTGTAGTATGATTTTATGAAATGAGATATGTTTTTGCAGTAATTTGCTTTCCCTGTATTGAAACACAAAATATGAACTATTTAAATGTGTTTATGTCATGTATGATCTGTATGGCTTTAACAAGATGCAGTTTCATGTATGATCTCTATGGCTTTAACAAGATGCAGTGTTTTCATATGTTGCATAGAGCACAGGTCATTGATGAAAAAGGTCCTCAGATCACTCCATTTACCTGTTTTTGTGCATATGTGTGCATGTGCATGTGCTGCACTATATAGCTCTTAGCAGACAGCACACATTCCACATGAATACATGCATGCACAAACACACACATATGTGTATGCTTGCATATGCATATAATATACACAGATTAATAGACTGAACAGTTTATGTGATATGTGCTGGATTATTTATTATTTTTCACTTTGAGGGTTTTTTTATCACCAGACAAAGTGAGCTGCTGTGGGAGCAGAGCCACCCATCCACAACTCCTTTTTCCCATTTTTTCACATGGGTCAGGGTATCACTTCAATAGTAACAATCATCTAGAGCTGAGGTTTACACCACCTGGTAGCTAGCCTTGTCATAGCTCTTTCTCCCTATATGTCAGTACTGTGTTACAGTCATATAAAAATAACTTTCTTTTTTCATCTAAGGTTAGTGAATCTATTAAATTGTATTTACAGTTTTTGGATGACATTTTTTTTACTCTAGTCAGGTATTAGTGATTTACTAAATGATTTTTTAAGTATTTGAAAATCACTGATTTTCTAAGGTTTGTATATCATTCATCCAAAGGAGTTACTAATTACTTACATGTCATAATCTACAGGCACAACATTAACAGAAGTTTTGCTATACTATTTATTGGAAACCCACATATTCAAATGCTTACCTACTTTTTAATAGTAAGCATCCATTGTGGCAAAAATTGAAACAATGAGCGAGAATATCTAATGAATTAGTGATCCAACTAAGAAATGAAATCTCACACAGGAGAAAGAGGGAGTTATGCTCCCTGTTATGAGCAGGAACCACATAACAGTAAGCAATCACAACAGGACCCTAAGGTCCCACCTTCCTTCTTCTTGTAAAAATGTAGCAGTATTATTTTTCAGCCAGCTGTCTGTCTTGTAATGTATTTTTTGTAGGTAAAGTGGAGAAACAGCTAATTTATCATTGTACTAATGATATTAAAATATACTGCGGTGGTTCAGTTGCTTTCACAGTAAAGCGTAGTAAGCCTGACAGTAATGGAGGCGTTGTCCTGTTACGATTCTCAGCTAAAAGGCAGTCTTCTGTGTGGAGACATGTCGTGAATGGGTGTACCTTTGTTGAAGGTTGTGCGTCCAGGGCAGGCAACTCGCACGAACGCGTAAAATCTGCTGCCAATCATTGGCAGACCGGAGTTCCACAGCAAATTCGTAAGCGACCCCTAACTGGGAAAAGCTGAAAGACACAACAACAACAACTAATTATATTAAAAACAAGGACAATAGAAACACCTTTTCCATGCATTCCAGCCAGTGTGTTAATTAAAAAAATATAGGTTTGTTTTGGTAATAAACAAATATGAAGAGCCTGCTAGAGAGGGGTAAATGGGAGCACACTTTAACCTACAGAGAAAAATGGTGGCACCTGGTCTTAAATGCAACTAAGCCACCGGTATTAAATGAGCACATTTAAATTACTAATGTTATTAGATTAAGAGCTGTAAAGCTGTATCCTGCGTATAGTAAATACTTACCGCCGGATTTACTAATCCTCCGCGTAAGACTTAATAAGTCTTACTCGGAGGCTGCATTTGAACGGTTTGACTTCATCATGTCATGAATATTCATGAGGGCATGCTGACTCAACCGTAACTCTTACACAGACTGAGTAGGAAAGCAGGGGGTGTGTCCGACTGCCGAGCAGTCCAAATGTGCACGCCCCAACAAGGTTTTAAAAAGCATAATGTCAACACACAACAGCGAGTTCGCTCAAATGTACTTGCACCCAACACCACACTCCCTGACACTGTAAACCCCCATCACACTTATATAAATTAATAATTATAATTTTTGTTTAAATTCATGATATAGCTGCCCGTATTTGCGCGTGTGTGCGCGGGTGTGCCCATTGCTTAGCTACAGTTAGCAAGTCTGACATGGAAGAGCATAAGAAAGAATGTTAATGCAAATCACACAAAATAGCAATATACGTGAATGGTAGAAACATACTAAGCACAAAGAAGAGTAGCATTCGCGGTCTGGCGAGTCCCACCACTCCCTTTTGTATTTATTTTTTAAATCAGTATGGAATAATACCTAACATATATGTTTAAACATAACTAAAAAGCAGTGAAATGGCCAATGTATCAGTGAATAAAATAAATATTTTAAAGGATCCCAATATAAAATTGCCCCCAGTTAAGCAGCGCTTCACCCAGCGCAATGTAGTTTCCCCTAGCTAACTTGAGCTTTACCCAGCGCAATGTAGTTGCCCATAGCTAAATTGCGCTTTACCCAATGCAATGTAGTTGCCCATAGCTAAATCGCGCTTTACCCAGCGCAATGTAGTTGCCCATAGCTAAATACCGCTATACCAAGCAGAATCGGTTTGCGCCATGCCAACCCGCTTACCATCGGGCAATGTGGAGCAATGTAGAGCAAAGTTGCTGAAACACAGTCATGCCCCCAACCTGTCTGGATAGTATTAAAATAAAAAGCAATGCTAAGGTTTGAACCCAGGTCACTGTGCACCAATGCACCAAAAGCAAAGAACTTACCCACTAAGCCACAGCAAGTTAAGATAAGCATCCCCTGTTAACATATATATATATATATATATATATATATATATATATATATATATATATATATATATATATATATATATATATATATATATATATATTATGTAGAGCAGGGCTGCAGCCATCTGAGAATATTCAAAAATGGCCAATCACAGAAAAGTGCGGGAAATGCGGCATATTTAAGCAGCATAGGTGGAAATACTCGCCATTACTGATTGCAGCTGTCATCTGCAGTTAGAATGTTTGGTGTTGGAGAGGAAACACACTTTAGAGCGCAATGTTGGGGCATCGAGGAGTCAAGATACATGGTTTGGCTCCTAGTCCATCAGCATGAGACCCGACTCCTGCAGGGCCAGTTC
The DNA here is from genome assembly GCF_019279795.1 of Protopterus annectens. NCBI lineage: Eukaryota > Metazoa > Chordata > Ceratodontiformes > Protopteridae > Protopterus > Protopterus annectens. The sequence continues at coordinate 6,754 of NW_025052755.1, read as the reverse complement.
CAAGGAACGGAGTATAAGGAAGAGGCTTGGAACCAGTTGGTTCATGAACTCACCAGTGCCACTGGCATCCCAAGAACTGGTGAGCAGGTCCGTCACCACCATGCAGACCTGAAGAGACACAAGCAGGACCTTCTGAACCAGTGGATCCAGGAGGCCTGTCATATGCATGATGCCCCACTACTAAGTAGGTAGCCATGGAATGCAGTATGTAAGACAAGCTAATATAGTCTAAATAATGGATAGATATATTTCAGTATCCCTTCATTTACTCCACAGCTGCAGGTGTTCATGCTATGAATCAGCAAGCCTATGCAGATAGGCTGCTAAGGCTGCACCACCAGGCAGGTTAGTAGATATTCAGCATGTATTGTTATATAAAATATGTGTGAGAGGATGACAAAAGTGTTGCAATAGAGTATAGTAACCCATTAATAAAGGTAAAAGAAGTGTAGGAATACTATCTCTGCATGTACCTTTGTCAGATAATATAAGTGAACAATCCTGAAAAAGTGTGTGTGGGTAACCTATCAACAAAGGTATAATGCCTGTCCTATGAATAGTTCTCCTGCATGCACTGTAATATCAAACAAAGAAGACAGCCTGTGGAAAAGAGTGTTCAATGTAATTAATAAAGGTATAATACTCGGAGTGTGTCTGTGTCAGTTACCTAGAAATGTTGTTGTACCCTTGCATCCAAAAAATAGTACTGCCGTCTAAAGTGCTGTCAACCCACAGTTCTGCAGTACCATATAAAGTGGATGAATGAAGTGCCAGTAGCTGTGAAGCATATAACATTAATCCCCTGAATAAATACTCTGCATGTACTGTAATAAAACAAAAGTCAGAGAGTCAGGAATAGAGTGTAGTAACCCACTAATAAAGGTAAAACAGGTCTAGAATATTATCTCTGCATGTACTGTCACATAAAATAAGTGAGTGAGCCTGGAAAAGAGTGTTGGAACCTATTAATAAAGGTATAAAATGTCCTGAATATGTCCTCTGTATGCACTGTAATACAAAATTAAGGGTAGAGCCTGTAGAAGAGTGTTAGATGTGACAAAATTAAGGGTAGAGCCTGTAGAAGAGTGTTAGATGTGAATAATAAAGGTCTAATACTTGGAGTGTGTCTGTGTCAGTTACTAAGAAAAGTTGTTGTACGCTGCAGTCAATAAACTGAACTGTTGTAATAAAGGCTGTCAATACACAGTCCTGCAGTCACATATAAAGTGTATGAAGGAAGTGCCAGTATCTGTGAAGCAAACAATAGTCCTCAACAGTTGTTAAATGGCTGTCATGCATAGGTAAACTGGCACACAAGTAGCTTGTCAAGGTGTTCACCAGAAATGTGAGTGTGCTACATGAAATGCAGGGTGCTGTAGAAAATCAAGTGTAAATGTCATGGGAATACATCCAGATGTGTCGATACATCAATATACAAATACAATACAAGTATGTAGCAGTAATATCTGCAGCCTGGACAGTCACATATACAGATATATTCCAGGTATATAATGAACTAGCCAAACCCAATACACAATCAAATGCATATTGTCTACTGTAATAATACATGTAGGGGATTTACACCTGCCGTCAATAGGACTGTAGTGTAGAGTAAAGGTACTAATAATATGTTAATGTATGTTTTTTTATCCCCTACTCCATGTGCATGAACATTGCAATTCCACACTTCAATGGGTATGTGTATTCTCATAACATTTGTTGGGACATATGTCCTATTGTTCTATGAACTTCTTATTTCTTACTTTAATGCATGTGCCCTGTTCAAACACCACAATCTTGGTGGCCTGTTGCCACCAGTCATCCCTGCATGCCGTTGTAATGTCCACTGTTATTCAATATATGCATGTGTTATGCTTGCTGTTTAACTGTTGTAACTCTGGTGCATTGGGTAATGGGAATATTACTGCATGATATTACAACTAATCTGGAATGCTGTTGTCTATGTTGTAATTAAACACACTCTAATCCTGAACGGCGGGGAAGGCCAGTCCCAGCGGACCCACCTGTCCATCCTCAGCTGGCGAGTGAACCTGGCACCAGCATGTCCAGTGCCCAGCCTGGGCCACCCTCCTCCACTGGTCCTGTGCCACCTTCGGGTGGAAGTGCTGCAGGGGATGGGGCTCGCCCCCCTGCAAGCATGGGTGGAGAAGGGCCACCTGTCACCCTCCAAAGGCTCCAGGTTGTGGTGCGTAGGGAGATCCAGCATTTAGTCACTGATCCCCTACGCCAGCTTGAGGTGAGAGTGGCGTGACTCACGGGTGAGCCTGCCCCTCCTACGCAGCCCCCAGCACAGCGACCCTCGGGTCTGTGAAGGTTCAGTGGAGACTGCCCATGGGTGGAGATCTCACTCCCACTGTTACCAACTATGGACTCATGGGCTTGTAATTTCCAAGCATCCGTCCCCATCAATTGTGTTCACCCACCCCATGTGTCAAACACCGCCCCTGTATGCGTCTTGTTTGTCTTGTCTGTTTACCTCCCCAACCTACCACCCCACAAATACCTACACCCCCTACCTCACTTCCCACTCTTACCTGAAAAAAAAAGGGCAATCTGTACCCACAAAAAAATTACGCCCCATACATAGCTGCCCATTTCGCACACTTTATGTCCGCTGGACATGTAAACTGATAATTCTAATTGGCACTACAACATACTTTCTTGTCACCACCCCTCTCCCAGGGGTGGAAGGAGTCAAATTCATGTCAAAATGCATTGCATATCCACAGCTGCTGTTGTTAGAGAAATCAGGCAGCTATGGACCTTCCCTACACCCTTCCTGCACATCCCGAGCTTGTTTTCCTACTGTCTTTCCCTCTTTGTGCCCCTCTTTTCACCACTTTCCCTATCTCCCCATTTTCTTTTCTTTCAAAGAAATTAGGTCGCTGGGGTTAAGCGGGAGTAAAGCACCCTTAAGCAGTAGTAAGCGGTTTAAGCGATTGGCCAATGGCGCGTAATCAACTCTAAGCTTAGCAGTAAGCTAAGTGTCCATAAACCCGTGCAAACCCGCTTACAACTGCTTAAAAGTGCCTTAGTCACTCTGTATGACAGGGCCCTTCTACTGCTCAGCAGCAAAATAAAAAACCTTGTCAGTCTCAAGCCCGGGACCTTGGACTCACCCGTCTGCATGAAGTACCACTACACCACAGCAGATATGCAATAGCTTAGTGCTGAAAGCAATATATCATGCATTACCATGAGTGACTGTAAAGGGAAAATAGGAATGGCATAACACAAATATTGTTCTGTGAGCCTTAACCAGCAGGTGTTGTGGAATTGCATGACATGACTGTGAAAAGAGAACCAGCCATGCTAGTAGGGAATAATGTTACAGTAGCACCGCCACAAACCCCACACAGTATCAGAGCAGGATAAACACTGGCATATTGCCATGACAGGGTCACAGGCCAGACCTCCCAACAGTGACTGATCTACAGTGATGACCCTGATATGTAAACAGATGTTAGCTGTGCCCCTCTGACTCCCTGTGAAATGTACTAACAGCAGGCAGAAAGGTGGGGAATCTCACTTAATGACAAATGACAATAAGTGAGAGTAGACACTGCTTGCATGTCAGAAAAGGTGTAGTAATATATATGCTCTGAATCCCCCAAAGTCCTAACTGCTAAAATGTCTGGAAATATATCACCAGGTGTATCTCAGTTATATGTACTCTTTCCCTGAGGGGCTGTTCAGATATATATCCTGAGAGTATCTGAGGTCTGGAAGAGTCAGAAACACAGGCATAGCAAACGTACTTAACTGGTTGTTACACCTCTGCTAAATAGTTGTAGAATGAATCACCCAAGCATGCTCTTATGTAGACGTACAACACAAAAACATCAAAGGATGTGGCCATGTACTGCTATCAACCACCTGTGACAATGCTGCATTTCAGGTGCTGAAAAAGACTGCTGTGGTGCACAGTCAAAGAATACTAGGCTGACTATCTGTCTACCATCTGGATATGTCCACAGGTGGGAGCTACTCAGACAGACTACTAGCCTTTACAGACTTACAAGTACATAGCAACTTTGCATGTTCAGTAAGATAAACATCACCCGATAATAAATAATGCACTCTGCACTTCTGCACCCCTACCCACAGGTACTATATACCTGTGTAGTCAGGCACAACCAAGGGTGTAGGTAGGCATACACAGTAGTGAAATATGTCCAGTTGTCCTGAACAGACTGTGCTAATGTCAACACAAACAAATCACCGAAGCTGTTC
>NW_025052754.1:5000-9757 GCF_019279795.1 Protopterus annectens | reverse complement strand
AGTTGACCTTCTAAAACATGAGGTGCTTAACCAAAAATACCTAGCACTTTTCCCTGTACCATGAACCCACTCATAGTTACACCCAGGATAGTCATCTCTGACAATACTACAACAATTACAGTGGCACAAGGGGACCAGAGGAGCTATCAGGAAGGCTAATGTTTACAATCAAAATAGCCTTGTTAACCTAGCATAGCCCCTATTCCCATTATTAATACAACATCACAAATGACTATGTCCTTGATGTCTGTTAACAGGCTATTGTTGACCCAATCCACAGGAAGGCCCTTGCACAGACCTCAGTAATTACAGATGATCAGTCTTATAAGTGCATTATGCAAAGTGATAGAGAGAATCATCATATAAGTTATTCCAAGACACAGGAATGCCCTAACCCAGAACAGTTTTGTCAGAGACAGATCTAGCAAGTTAAACCTCATAAATCTTTTGAGAGTATGAGTGTTCCTCTGGATACAAGTTATATATATATATATATATATATATATATATATATATATATATATATATATGTGTGTGTGTGTGTGTGTGTGTGTGTGTGTGTGTGTGTGTGTGTGTGTGTGTGTGTGTTTGTATGTGTTGTATCTATATACAGTTTTCTTTTTGACATATTGAGGTAAACTGCACATATGTATATATATATATATATATATATATATATATATATATATATTTATATATATATATATATATATATATATATATATATATATATATATATATATATATAGCATGATAAAGTTTGAATTACCAAGTAGTTCTAAGAAATGTGGATTTAGTTCTGTTGAGTTAATGGGAGGATGGACCCACTTTTAGAGATCTGCCATTATGAGAAGTAAGTAACCTTTATTTTTTACTGTAGTAGTATCCTGCTAATTTATGACGTGATTAATGTGATAACCCCTTGTGTTTAAATTGTAAATAGTTAAAGTTGGTGGGATTCAAAACACTATATCAGATTTAGCTTCACTATGTGGTATGTATAGTTACAGAACCAGGGTTGCTTTGTAAAAATGCTCAATCAGTCAGCAGTAATGTGAGTGAAAGCCCCTGTAAATGATGCAGCAGCCAAGCACTTAATGTTACATAAACAGTAGTTTGTTTGTGTCTTTCGGCTTTTCCCGGTTAGGGGTCGTCACAGCGGAATTCCGGTCCGCTAATGATTGGCAGTGGATTTTTACGTACCGGGTTACCAGCCCTGACGCACAACCTTCAACTCCCCATTGGCGACAACGCTACCACAGCACCACCACCGTTACATAAACAGTAGTAATTTGAGTAATTAAAAATTCAGATTTCATACATTTTGTGATGATATAGGATTATGCATTTAAATGTAAAATGATTTTGCTATAAATGCATGATCCTGGAGACTGTGATTGAAACAGAGATTCTGGGAGGAGGATGCTATGCTGTGGATGCTATCTATCCTAAGTAACATGTACTGTTAAGGCCCCAGGCATTAAAGGGAGAGTGTCAAGATTTTCTGCTACTGTCTTTGTTTTGGTTTAGCTGTCAGGTCATGTGATCCTAATATTTACATTCAAGCTGCTCTGACTCTTTGAGCTCAGGTTTCAGTACACTGGGGGATGGGTACATCTCACTTCCAGAAAGCCTAACAGTTTCCTGTGTGTGCTGCTTTTATTCACAGCCCATACTGACAGGGGAACTTCTCTTTGAAACGTAGAGAAGTAGTGCTTATAAGGCTTACTGTTGTTTTTTCATGGTATAATGTTTATACTTTCATTTGGCATGCACACACTGCTCTGTATCTTCTTCATTACTTTCAGCAGCTATGGAAAAATGCATGGCTTTGCTCATGTCCTTCACCAGGTTAATCAAATGAATCCTTATTTTTTTAAATGTAATAACATAGGTGCCACAATTCTCTGATACTGTCTTGCTGCACTATTTTACAAAGTCGAACATTTCTTGCCTCTTTTACCTATACCTCACAGTGTTGTTATCACTATACAGACCCTAACTTTTTTTTCTTCTTTTTGCTTCTTCCCTATCCATGCTCCTCACTTTATTAATAAAGACATAACATTTCTACCTCACTTTCCCTCTCCTAAAAATCCCCTCCTCTCAACTCTGCACAATAAGATATGTGTACTAAGTACATGTGAATACACAAAAAATTAAGTAACTCTCGAGCAGAATCAGAGTGATCTGAATCATATTTTGGTTAAGATCTGTAGTCTCATCTATATGGTCTCCTTAGTAATATCTAATCTCTGTAATTAATATGCTACTATGTTTCATGTAGTATATGTACAATGTATGTACTAGCCATTATTCTATTTACTTCCTTGTATATGAAAACGATTAAAACTGACTCTGAACCTTTTCTCCCTGTGCACCCCCTGTATATGGGATTCCACCCAGTCATACTTTCAGATTCAACAAAAGTCAAATACATGCATAAACACATACATACATAAGTAACTAGATACATTACAGAATACCCTTGCTGTATGTGTTTTGTACTAATATTATACACTGGTTTCATTTTATAATCCAGTCCAGAATGATGTTCACTTACAGTTCTAACTGCTCATTGAGGTTCTTTTTCCATACATGTCCATACTAGCACCCTGGTCATACTGCATATGTCAATTTGCTTGGTTGCCGAATCATTCCTGAAGTGACTGCTCAGTTGCATATTTTTTGCCTATTTTTACTTAGATGTTAAACAGACCAGTTAATTCCTATGTACATATTATTCATTTGAGAACGATTAGTCTTACTGTTGCAATGGCGTAAGGAAGGTAACACAACCGGAATGTCACAGACTTTTTAGTCAGCACAGTACAGAATTACAAGGCACATATATGTCCCTGTCATCTTGTTGCTGTGGTGGGTTCTACTGGTTTTAATAATTCTCTAAAGGCCCAATTATGGTGATACCTCTCAGCCTATTAGTTTCAGAAATCTACATAAGCCTTACACTTTTGGTGTAACCACTTCCCCAAAATAAGGTCAGTTTTTCAATACTGCCCTTATGAATAGAAATGGTTGTCCGAAGCAACTAGCATGAAAATACAATCTATGTAATTATTTAGCATCTTCTGTCCTCTTTGATTTACATGCAGAGCACATTTATGATGAATACCTCAAAAATACAGGTCATCACTCTGGACTTTCTGGAATACAAGACCCTTGCATTGTATTATGTCTAATACAGGCTTTTACAGGGGAGATCTATGTCTGGCCTACAGGGCATTGTCAGACCCCACTCTGATGAATTTCCTGCATATCGACAAAATATGCAGTACCAGAATTGCATGCTCAAAACACTTAAAGCTTGCCTGTGATATAAATAGTACCTGCTGCAGAGATAGGTATGTATCCCAGAGACTACTCCATCTATGGATCAGGCTCCACATCCATGTGAAGCCCAGTTCTTCCCTAACCCAATTCATGAGCAACTTGTAAAATTTCTTTATTTCTTTATTTCCAGTTAGATTACCGTTGAAGTTGATTGCCCCCACAGAGCCCATTTTAAGTGTGGGCCCGGGGGGGAAAGCTCCATGAAACACATTACAGTAAAGATAGCAGTCTAATAAAATTAACAGTAGATATCAAATAATACAAAGCGTTAGCACCATTGCCCATAGTGTAAAAATATTGTGCAGACAAATTTTAACAAATTCACACAGTACAAGTGAAACGCTGTTTACAAGATTTACAGAGTGTGAGACAATTGCATGGGAAACCACAAATTCATCCATCGTTTGGCACTTATGTCTCTAATGGACACAGGTAACCTGTAAATGGTTCATCTACCAGGACCATGCTTACACTTATCAAGGTTAACAGAACTTGTCAGAGATTTGGGATGCATGGCTAAGCTTAAAAAGGCACTTGTAGTCGTTACTGTAGTAAACACCTATGAACCTATGAACAATGGTCATTTGCGAGTTATGATTATTCGATATGTCCTTTCTAGAGTACTACATGAAGTATTAGTCATGATGTAGAATGAATAGTTCTGAATGATACCAAAAAAAAGGTTACATTATAAGCATGCAACATCCAAGCTGCACGAACCAAAAGCAGAAGAAAGTGATGCAAGTTACATAGGGTGCCGGATTAAACACAACACATAACCCACAAAGTCAGTGTGCCAACCAGCCACAGCCCTTAAGGCTGAATAACACACCTGATACTCTTGTTATAGGTGACTCTATTGTCAGACACACTGATGTCCTGCTCACCAGGCTGAATAAAGAGAAAGTCACGGTGAGCTGCCTGTCAGGTGCTAGGATCCGACACATAACGCAAGCACTCAGGTCACTCCAAAGCAAATACAAATATGACTCAGTCATTGTACATGCTGGTGTGAATGACCTGAGACGTACCTCCCTGGACTACATGAAAAGAGACAGAGGAGCTCTCTGATCATGTAGGCCAGGTTGGTATGACCCTGACCTTGAGCAGCATCTTACCCTCACCTAGAATGATGCCACAGTACAAAGACAAAATGATCGATTTTAACAATTGGCTAAAATTTTGGTGTCATTCAAAGGGGATGCAGTATCTGTCAACCTGGGGTGACATGCTCGACAAGCCACGTTGCTTCACTAGGGACGGCTTGCACCTGTCACCACTGGTCTTTCGGATATTGGCAAAGGCTCTTGCCACCCCCATAGTGCCTTTTTTAGGCAAGGCTCAAAAGTCAAACCCACCCCCATAGACAGCACAAGGAACAATAAACTAAGGGTAATGCTGCTAAA
>NW_025052753.1:0-10694 GCF_019279795.1 Protopterus annectens | reverse complement strand
TAATTAGTTTTGATAAAACTTTACTTTTTAGTACTACCAAAACTTTTAATTTTATGATTTTTAGAGGTTGATTGTTCTAATTTCTTTTTTAAATTCATTCTGGTCCTATAAACAAATATTGGAGAAGTCCCAATTATATCACTTACTTCCTCATCCACTAATAAAATGTTCCAATTATTTTATAATGTTTTTAATAAATTCAACGTGTGGAGAGTACTCCAAAATACAAGCTCTTGCATACTTATTGTCGTATATAGCATCTTTGTTCATGCCCAAGCAACAGAGCCCTCCAAAGCAGAAACGCATGCAACCTCCACCCCCCAGCACAACCCAAATGACACATAGCCCACACAGTGTGCCACTCAACCACAGCCCATAAGGCATAACAATGTACTCAACACTCTAGTCATAGGTGACTCTATAGTCAGGCACACTGATGTTCCACTCACTAGGCTAAACAATGAGAAAGTTACTGTCAGCTGCCTGTCAGGTGCCAGGATCCGCCACATAATGCACGCACTCAGGTCAGTCCACAACAAGTACAAATATGACTCTCGTCATTGTCCATGTTGGTGTGAATGACCTCAGACGTACCTCCCTGGACTACATGAAAAGAGATGTAGAGGAGCTCTCCGATCTTGTAGCCCAGGCAGGTATGACCCTAGCCCTGAGTAGTATCCTAACATCACCCTGAATGATACCACAGTACAAGGACAAAATGATTGACTTCAACAATTGGCTAAGCTTCTGGTGTCATTCTAAGGGGATCCAGTATCTGTCTGCCTGGGATGACTTGATCGACAGACCACGATGCTTTGCCAGAGATGGCCTGCACCTCTCACCCTTGGGATTTCAGATACTGGCTAAGGCTCTTGCCACCCCTATAGTGCCTTTTTTAGGCAAGGTTCAAATGACAAATTCACCACCATGACAGATACAGGCAAGCAAAATCTGAGGGTAATGCTACTTAATGCTAGAAGTATAAACCTCAAAATGCACTCAGTCGAGGCACTCCTTAAAATGGAGAACATCGACATCTGTGCAGTGTCAGTGACCTGATTCAAGGCTCCAGAGAGCACCCCTGCATTACCAGGCTATAATTCATACCACCCCTTTCGGTCACCTAAATGGGACCGAAACACTAAAGGTGGAGTTGTGCCCATATTTATTAAGGATACCCACACCTCCAGGCTAGTTGCTCAGCATAATGCATCCAAGATTATCCAAGTGCAACTAACTCTGGGCAAGACCGCAATCCAAATTGTAGCTTGCTATAGATCCTCCACCATGCCCCAGGATTCCCACTCCTCATTTCCAGATACACTGGAAAATATTAGGGTACAACCCAACACCCTGATAATGGGAGATTTTAACTACACCACCATTAACTGGGAAAACTACTCATGTACCCGCTCTTTTGCTCAACATTTTCTGGAATTCATAAATTCCAATGCCTTGGATCAACGTATCCATACCCCCACCAGGGGTAGCAGTATTCTAGACCTGGTCATTACCAACATGGGTGACCGGTGTTCCACACCAAAGGACAATTCCTCATTGGTCAGATCCGACCACAAGCTAATCACCCTAGATATCCACATCCCATCCCCACCCCCATTAGGGAAACTACTGTAAAAAATTTCTCCAAAGCCAACTTCACGCTTCTTAAGCAGGAACAAAAGTAAACTTCATTTATACCCATGCAGACGGACAATAGACGAATGACTGCTGAATCCTACACAACTGCACTTTATAAGCACTTACACAAGTGCATGGATCGTGCCATCCCTAACAGAACTAAGATGCTATCCTCCAAAAAATGAAGCCAATTTGGTGGCCCTCTACCATAAACAAACTCTACAACAGAAGAAAGAAACTGTTGCAAAAAAGAGTAAAATCCCATGATTGAAGGAACTCCCTGGTTAGCCTCAGTAAGAAGATGAGATCCCTCATAAAATCCGCCAAAGCTAGTTACGAAAACAAAATTGCCACTGATTCTAAAGACAACCACAAAGCATTCTATAGCTATGTCAAGAATCTCAATGGCAACACTCAGATCTGCTCTGAGTTACAGCACAATGGCACTAAATATACAGAATCAACGGATATTGCCAACATCCTGGCAGATAGGTTCAGTGCTAACTTTACCCCTCTCTCACCCCCTAAAGGGCCCATCCCTATACCGGAAGAATGCAAAGTTCCTGTAATCACAGCTGCACAGGTAAAAACCACACTCTCCAAAGCCAAGAAAACAGCATCCATGGGACCTGACAACATCCCAGGCTGTGTTCTACATGAACTACAGAGTGAACTGGCATCCCACCAAAGTACCATGTTCAATCATAGCCTCACCTCAGGCTTTGTGCCCACTGAATGGCTCACAGCGATGGTTATCCCACTCCACAAAGGGGGAGCCACCACAGACCCCGGGGACTACTGCCCCATTAGCCTGATGAGCCTGGTCTGCAAGGCCATGGAACGAATCATCATGGAACTTATAAACAAAGACATTGGTAATCTCCAAACTCTGGACCCCACCCAGTTCGGGTTTGTAAAAGGCAGATCATGTCTCCTAAACCTGATAGACTTCTTTGAAGCAGTCACCAAAGCTGTAAACGAGGGTAAGGTGGTTCACACAGCCTATCTAGATCTTGCCAAGGCTTTCGACATCACCTCCCAATCTGGAATTATAGATAAAATCACTAAACTAGGTATAAATCCCTATGTCACAAGATGGAGTGCCAACTGGCTCACAGACAGAACCCACACTGTGAAAGGAGCAGACTCCCAATCTGACTTCAAACCAGTGACAAGTGGAATACCACAGGGTTCAGTCCTGGGTCCTCTCCTGTTTGATATCTACTTCTCTGAAGTACAAGCCAACACAGAAGGTCTTTGGCTAATGAAGTTTGCAGATGACTGCAAACTAGGAGCAATAATCGAAACTCCTAACAATGTGGACATCCTACAAAAGGGCCTCACTGAGACAGATGCCTGGTGTCAAAGCCATGGCCTCAAGCTCAATGCCAAAAAGTGCATCGTCATCCCCTTTGGTAAAAACTCTGTACCCATGAGCTACCACATAGGCGGTAGTAAACTTAACACCGAAAGTGTGATAAGAGACCTTGGGATACAGGTGGACAGTAGTCTCTCCTTTGATAATCACATCGCCATAGTAGTCAGGAAATCCTTCTATGTGGCACACCTCATCACAAAAGTTTTCTCATCCAGGAAAGAGGCCGTTGTTCCCCTCTACTCAGCACTCATTAGACCCATTATAGAGTACAACGCCCCTTTTGGTATGTACATCAAATGACATCTACAGCAACTGGAAATACCACAGAAATACCTCACAAAAAGGATTACTGGCCTCAAACAGATGCCCTATGCAGACCATCTCAAAAATCTCCAGCTTTACTCCAGCTTTACTCCGTCGCATATCGCCTACTTACAGGCAATCTCTGCCTAACATACAAAGCTATGTCCAACCCAGAGCTGTTGGACATGCTCCACTTAAAGAAATCCCAACCCTCTGAGCTACACGCTCTAGGGACCTAATCCTTGTCACCACAATAAACAGGACATGCTGGAGGGATAGATTCCTGTCCCAGAGACTTCCCATACTCTGGAACAAACTACCTATCTATATCAAACAAAGCTCCTCATTAGCACTCTTCAATAAAAATCTTGATGATTGGATGGGAGACAGGAAATTCACCCCGGGGATCACTTCTGTGGCTCTGCTCAACAGTGGCACAGGAAAATAATTTTCTTGGTGGCAAAAGCCAGGGTACCTTCTTGGCTAGATTTATATATGCCCTAGGGCCAATAGCCTAGTACCTCCCTATGAACTTATGAACAATAGTAACTGTGACATCCCCTCTCTGGGCCAGTAATCAAGGAGCCTGAATCCTCACCACTGACACTGGAGAGGAACATTCACTTGGAACAAAAATAAGTACATACAGTGTTTCCAGACGCAGCTCTCTCCATCAAGCACAATTTCCCTTAAGAGCACACAGGGAACCCATTCAGTCTGGTGTCTGAGTTTCTCTCTCTGTCTCCCACCAGGTCCCCAATAAGACTCTCCACTGGCACAGCTACAGAGCTGAGTCCTTAGCAGAGTATCCAAGCCAAGTCCTCCACCACTATCTCTGTACAACTTTTAGTTATGTACTTACCATAACGATAGATGTATGTGATCCACCTCACCTACATCCATTACTGACAGGCTCGGAGCCAAGAATCGGCTCCGACACGTCCACTATAACTAGCACGAAGTCTCTCCTTGGCTGGGCTAACCCTGTATCTCAGGATGCACCATGCCCAAACCCCCAGATCTTGTTTGCCCCAATATTATCTTCCCACATACACCACAAGGATATATATGTAAGAGAAGAGAAAAAATAATATCCTCAGAGGGATCAGAATACAAGTTTCCTCCAAGTCCAACAGGTAGGGGGAAGGAGGGCGGGTACGTAAGAATGTAGGCGAGATGGATCACATACATCTATCGTTATGGTAAGTACATAACTAAAAGATGTAATGTGATCCTATCTTGCCTACATTCATTACTGATGGGACAGCGTCCCTAGCACCTAAATCCTGGGAGGCTCACTGGAAAACACTCCTGAGCACTGTGGAACAAAAGGAAGCCCGACCTCTAGAGGCCATGTCCAGTTTGTAATGAGAAATAAAGGTATGTGGAGAAGTCCAAGCAGCCGCTGCACATATCTCATCTATGGATAGTCTAGCATGAAAAGTCACTGAAGTTGATATAGCCCTAGTAGAATGCGCCTTAACTGGAAAGGGAAGATCCCTACCTGCTAATGCATAAATAAATGAGATGCAGTCCCTAATCCACTTAGCTATGGTGCCCTTAGTTACAGATCTGCCAATTCTATTGTCCAAAAAGGACACAAACAACTGATCTGATTTCCTCTCCTGTTGTGTCCTATTTAAATAAAACCTCAGTTGTCTATGCACATCCAACTGGTGAAATTTGTATTCCGCTTTGTTGGAAAACCGTGGAAAAAAGATCAGAAGCTCAGTAGACTGGTGGAGACAAAAGGCAGAAGAGACCTTAGGAAGAAAGGAAGGATTAAGTCTCAGAGATACTCTGTCCTTATGAAAAATCAAATAAGGAGGTTTAACAGAAAGGGCTTGAAGCTCCGATACCCTTCTGGCTGAAGTTATGGCTACCAAAAAGGCAGTCTTCCATGACAAAAATTTCACCCGCAAGAGGCTGCCGGCTCAAAGGGAGAAGACGTTAAAGCTCTGAGCACCACATTTAAATCCCATGGCAAAACGGGTTGCAAAACCGGAGGGCGAAGCAATCAGGCTCCTTTCAGAAAGGCTTTATGCAGCTTATGACCCATGAGGGAAGGCTCATATGCAACATGATAATTAGAGATTGCTGCCAACTGAACCATTATAGTGGAGGCAGCCGAACCCTGTCTAAAAAGTGTTGCTAAGAAATCTAACACCGCCAACACAGGGGCTGTAATGGGATCAAGATCACGTTGCTGAGCCCAAATTGCAAATCTCTTCCATTTACTAGAGTATATTTTCCTAGTAGAAGACTTGTGGGAGGAGGACAGAATATGTACTACTTCTGGGGTAAGGATATGCTGTCTGACTAAGGTCGGAAGTGGAGAAGCCAGGCAGCGAGCTTGAGAGTTCATAGGGATGGATGGAGCTGTCCTGACTGATGAGTCAATAGGTCTGGAGCTGGGTCCAGAATCCAAGGACCATCCACCGCATACTTCCAAAGGAAGGGGAACCAAACTTGACGGGACCAGTGTGGTGCAATCAAAATCATCTTGCTTCCCAAGCAGGTAGCCTTTTGAATCACTCTTGGCAGAAGAGGGACTGGCAGGAAGGCGTAGAGCAGACCAGAGGGCCAATTGTGGACTAGAGCATCCCTGGGTGACTCCCCCTGTGGGGGGATCAGAGTGAAAAAACTGCTGCACTTCGCATTCAGGGGGCTGGCAAAGAGGTCACAGCAGGGAAGGCTCCACCTGGAGAAGATCTGAGCAGCCACTCGATCGTTCAGGGACCACTCGTGAGGCATCAGAATAGCTCTGCTCAGCCTGTCTGCTATCACATTGGACTTCCCCAAAATGTGCGTTGCCACTAGAAAGTGATGGGAAGCGATCGCCCAATTCCACACTCTCATGACCTCCCTGCAAAGGGGGTAGGACTTGGTTCCTCCCTGCTTGTTCAGATACCAGACAACTGACATACTGTCGGAAAGAATCGCAATATTTCCCCTGGGAAGAGAGCTGTGAAGTGCCTGCATTGCTAGAAGCACCGCTCTCATCTCCAGAACATTGATATGCAAGTGAACCTCGTGGTCTTGCCAAGTACCTTGAACCGTCTCACCCAGATAATGCCCCCCCACCTTATCTGAGAGGTGTCCGTGGTTACTGTGGCAATAGGGGACGGGGGGGCTCAAGGATCTCCCTTGATTCAAGTTGGACGAGAG
Organism: Protopterus annectens; assembly: GCF_019279795.1. NCBI lineage: Eukaryota > Metazoa > Chordata > Ceratodontiformes > Protopteridae > Protopterus > Protopterus annectens. The sequence continues at coordinate 4,207 of NW_025052753.1, read as the reverse complement.
AAGCCACCAACGCAGATCCTGCCGACATCTTTCCGTGATGAGAATCGGATGGGACAAGGGACATTCCTGGTATGACCACAGGGCCGAAAGGAGCCACTGAAGTATTTGCATGTGTAACCTGGCTAGCGGAACTAGAAGAATGGTAGCCGCCATTGATCCCAACAACTGAAGAACCATCCTGGCTTGGGCTTTTTCCCGGGGTAGTAAAGCCAGAACTTGGGCCTGTAACACTTTTATTCTCTCTGCCGGTAGGAAAGCTTGCATTTCTACAGAGTCTAGCTCTGCACCAATAAAGGCAACATGCTGTGATGGCAGCAATACAGATTTTGCCCAGTTGAATGAAATCCCTAGTAGATGGTCCAATTTGACAGTAGCTCTCGTGGCTTGAACAAGTAGATGCCTGGTGGAGGCAGTGAGGAGCCAGTCGTCTAGATAAGGAAACACCTGGAATCCTAGATGTTTCAGGTGAGCTGTCACCACTGCCAGACACCCTGGGGGCTGTGGTGAGACCAAAGGGCAGGGCCCAGAATTGAAAATGACTGGCTCTCAGCCGGAAGCGTAAATGATTCCTGGAAGCCTTGTTTATCTTGATGTGATAATAGGCATCCATGAGATCGATAGAGCACATCCATACTCCTTTTTCCAGCAAGGGGAAAATGGATTGCAACATGACCATTCAGAACTTGGACTTCTTTACAAAGCGGTTTAAGCATTTGAGATCCAGAATGGGTCTCAAGTCCCCTGTTCTTTTTGGCACCAAAAATAATCTTGAGTAAGTTCCTAATCCGATCTGGTCTGCGGGGACTGGTTGGATGACTCCTTTTCCTAGCAGCTTTGAGACCTCTATTGCTGCCTGATCCCGTTGACTGGGTGGAACATCCAGGATTTTCCTTGATGGCGGGGGGGATGGATAAAGGGAATGGTGTAACCTCCGGTGATGATATGAAGCACCCATCAATCCTGAGTGATGGACTCCCAGGCCTGAAGATGCTCCGAAAAACGACCTCCGACTGGCTCCGGAGATGCACAGTCGGGTAATACCTCAGGGACATTGGTAGGAGGAACCACGAAAGGACTCACGGTCTCCTGAATTGCGGGGGCCTCCACCGCCTCTAGGGTGACGCCTTCCATTAAAATTCCCCCCTCCTCTGCCCCTGGAGGGGTCACTTTGATGGGCAGGGGAAGACTTTTGAGACTTTCTGAACCATATTTTCCCTCCCCTCTGAGCCTTGGGATAAGGTCTAATGGGAAGCGAAAAATGGGCCCCAACAGCAGACAAAGTCTTACCCTCCTGCTCACATCTAGTGAGGGTGTCTTTCACTTTGGGTCCAAAAAGGAAGGACCCGTCGAATGGGGCGTCCGTGAAAGAAGACTTGAAAGCCTCAAAATGACACAAGCGCATCCAAGCTTACCTCCTAAAGGCTACGCCTGAACTTGCTGCTCTACCCACCCCCTCGGCTGCATAAGATATGAGCCTCATGGACGAGTTGACGATGGAAGAAAGGGTAGACAGCTGGGCATTAACAGACTGGGCCAACGCCTCAAGCAAGTTACCCAACAGGGTATCTCCCAACTCCTTTATGAGATCCCTTTGGAGCCGTGTAAAAATTACACAAGTAATTCAGCGACCGCAAGGTAAAGGTCGCTGAAGACAGGGTACGCTTCCCATACCTATCCATACTCCTAGACTCCTTATTAGGAGGATGGATGGAAGTAGAAGCCTCTGCCACGTCCTGCTGAGTGGCAGACGCCACCACCATAGCATCCACAGGTACTCACTTGGTCAAAAATTATTTTCCAGGAGGCGCAGATAAGAACTTATTGGGGCAGCTAGGAACTAGCTCCACAGAGTCAGGGTGTTCCCACACCCTTCGACAAATAAGATCCAATAATTCATCAAAGGGTGGAGACACCCAGGAGATGGAAGGCTGGGCTCCAAAGGCCTTGAGGAAGACCGACTCCTCCTCAGAAAGGTTTTTGGATGGCCAGTCGCCCTGCTGTCTCAAGATCTCCAGGATATCGGAGAATGAGACATCATCAGAGGACGACTTCGGGGACCCTTCTGCATCATCGAGGTCGGTGTCCGAGGTGACAGATTCATCTGGGGGGTCTATGTCTTTCTCTTACACAACTTCTTCCTGGGAGGCTCCTCAGGCACGGACTCTGAAGGGCCCTCGGAAAGCAGGGGACCACACATGGAGGTATCCTCAGGCCTAGGAGCCCCGCTGTCCAGAGAGAGGGGGCACCAGAAGCTCTAGTCGCAACGTCTGGGGAAGGAGTTGCCAATTCAGGCGAAGTCAATATGGACTTGGCCAGCATGCTCCTCATAGCCTCGAAGGCAGGTCCACCAGAATCGGACGAAAAACCCGTTCCGAAACCATGACCGGAGTTGGGGTAACCCTAGCTGAAGCACCAAGGGGGAGACTCGGAGCCGAAGCCTGAAACCCCGAAGTATCCCCCTCAGGTTTGACTGAGGACACCTGAGTACCGAAACCTGTAGAAGGGATGGAAAAGTTTGGAGCAGTGGTCGGATCCAAAAGACTAGCAGGAGGTTCCGGAGCCGACCCAAGGACTTCACTCGATTCGGCAGACTCCGGCTCCGATGACACTGAGGTTGTCGGAGGAGGAAGAAACGGAACCGATATCGTGGCTGGCTCTGGAGCCGACTGGGCTGGAGCCTAAAATAATTTAGTTAACACTGGCAACTGGAGGAGCCTCTGGACCACCCTATCTACATCCGAATCCAACAGCCTGGAGGACTTGGAGGAGACAGAAGGGGGTCGAGAAACCTTCTCTGTCAGAACAGAGACAAGACTGGGGAAACGGCTCCAAGTCGGTTCCAAAGGGATCGGAACCGAAGCAGGCTCGAGAACCACTGCAACCTCCTTCGGCACCGACGACCATGGAGTCGAAGAAGCCGACCCCGAAACAGACAAGACTTCCTGCGGCTCCGAGACCAGTGGAGCCAAGGAAGGAGACATAGCCTTAGACAGTACCTCCGCAGCTCCGAGACCAGTAGAGCCGAGGAAAGAGATATAGCTTTTGACCTTTTCTCCGGAGGCTCCGATGAACTAGCCGGAGCCAGATACTTCTTTTTAGTCTTAGACCTGGATTTCTCTGAGGGGGGAGAAGACGCTAAAGCTTCCTCAATGGAGGGTTTAATCAAACCCTTAAGGATAAGCTTATTTTTTCTCTCCTGTAAAACCCTGGAAGAGAAGGCATGACAAACACTGCAGGATTCCTGCAAGTGTATGGCACCAAGACAATAAACACAGATGGCGTGGCCATCAGTCAACGACATTTTATACGCACATTTGGTGCATTTTTTAAAGCCAGATAGCTTATGTTCTTTTTGTTCCTTGCCAGACATAAGGAAACACGACCACACACTCAGCAACACAAGGAGGGAGGGTGGAAAGGGCTCTAACTTAAACGCCCGAACACTAAAGACACAAGATAGGGCAAAGGCCCTCTAACTTAAACAGGCCTAGCCCGTCAAACAGAAGGATTACCACACAACCACAAAAAACTGCAATCAATCACAAAAAGGGAAACAACAGACAACGTAGCTATTAAAATAGCTTTTTGGAAATAATAACTCGAGCAAACAGCTATTAAAGTCAAAAAAGAGAGGGTACTTAGCTACAGCCAAGCCGAGACCACGTCGTAACTCTAGGAGCGGCAAACGAGATCTGGGAGTTTGGGCATGGTGCATTCTGGGATACAGGGTTAGCCCAGCCAATGAGAGACTTCGTGCTAGTTATAGCGGCTGAATCGGAGCCGAGTCTCGGCTCCAAGCCCATCAGTAATGAATGTAGGCGTGATAGGATCACATTACATCTAGTGTTTTATGTCCCTTCTCCACGCAGCTGACACACACACTCTTTGAGATTTAATTTGCATACACAAACACACACACACACACACACACACACACACACACACACACACACACACTTGGGAAAGGCTGGCACAACTTTACAAAATATGCCCCATTCTGCCCAGGCTATAAGGTAGTTACTGCCACCACATACTCTAAAGCCAGCTAGTCTAAGGCTCTTACAAGGGGACACAATTATACTGAATGAAATTAATACTAATACAAATAGTAGTGTTTTGACCAATACAGTAAGGCTTTCAGGAGTGGCCACAGAGTCACCAAATAGATACGAGTATTCTCAAAGGTTAAAATATTCTCTAAAGGACC
>NW_025052752.1:0-10894 GCF_019279795.1 Protopterus annectens | reverse complement strand
CTAGCCAGAGTGTGTCAGCTTTTACCACCCCATTGACTAATTAACTGATCCTCTGTCAAGTAGATCCAATGAAGTTCATAGGTTCATAGTTTAGTACTAAGCTAACTGCCCTTGCGAGCCATTTTAAGCCTAGTCAATTATCCCTTGTGAGGCTCAAACCCTGCACCTTGTGTTTGTAAGGCAAACACCTTAGCCATTAAGCCACCTTCCCACTTCAGTGATCCCTGGGGTGTATTTTCTGTTACCCATCCACTCGTCAAGGTTTCTGTTGAAGAGTGTTATTGAGGGACTCTGCCTGATGTAATTTGGAATTTTGTTCCATAGCATGGGGAGTCTCTGTGACAGGAATCTATCCCTCCAGCACATTCTGTTTATTGTTGTGGTGAGGGTTAGCTCACTAGAGCGCGTGGCTCGCAGTGACTTGGATTTCTTTAGGTGGAGCATGTCCGTCAATTCTGAGTTGGACATGGCTTTGTAAGTCAGGCAGAGATCACCTCTGTGTAAGCGATATGCCACTGAGTACAGCCAGAGTTTTTTCAGTTGGGCTGCATAGGACATATGTTTGAGACCAGTAATCATCTTGGTGAGGTACTTTTGTGGTCTTTCCAGCTGTTGGAAGTGTCTTGTGAGGTACATCCCAAATGGGGCATTGTACTCTATGATGGGTCTAATGAGTGACGAGTAGAGGGGCTCTATAACCTCTTTATTTCTAGATGCGAACCCTTTAGTAATTAGATGGGCCACATAGAAGGATTTCCTAACTAATTTGGCAATATGATTGTCAAAGGAAAGATTACTATCTACCTGGGTCCCCAGATTTCTTAGGCGGCTGCCACCTATGTGGTAATCCATGGGTGTTTTGTTTTTCCCAAACGGGATGACTATGCATTTTTTGGCATTTATCTTGAGGCCATGACTTTGACAAAAGGTGTCCGTCTCAGTAAGGCCCTTATGGAGGATGTCCATGTCAGCCAGAGAGTCAATTATGGCTCCCAGTTTGCAGTCATCGGTGAACTTAGTTAGCCATAGTCCACCTGTGTTTGCTTATACTTCTGAGAAGTAAATGCCGAACAGTAGGGGTCCCAGGACCGAGCCTTGTGGGACACCACTTGTAACTGGTTTAGAGTCGGACCCGGAGCCCACTATTCTTACCGTGTGAGTTCTGTCTGTAAGCCAGTGGGCAACCTATCTCATGACGTAGGGGTTTATGTTCAGGCTGGTGAGTTTTTCTGTAATACCTGAGTGGGGAATAGCATCAAAAGCCTTGGTGAGGTCAAGGTAGGCTGTGTGAACCACCTTTCCCTCATCTATGGCCTTGGCAACTGTCTTGAAGAAGTCAACCAGGTTTAGTAGGCATGATCTGCCCTTAACAAAGCCGAACTGGGTCAGGTCAAGTGTTTGGAGGTTCCCAATGTTTTTGTTAATAAGTTCCATGATGATGCACTCCATAGCCTTGCAGACCAGGCTAGTCAGGCTTATGGGGCGATAGTTACCATGGTCAGTGGTGGCCCATCTTTTTTGGAGAGGAATAACCATTGCTGTGTGCCATTTTCTGGGTACGTAGCCTGTGGAGAGGCTGAGGTTGAACAGCGTGTTTAGATGGGGGGTTAGTTTGTTCTGTAGTTCATGCAAGATGCAGCCTGGGACACCATCTGGTCCTATTGATGCTGTGTTTTTGGCTTTTGAAAGGGCTGTTTTCACTTGTGCGTCTGTGATTTTTGGGACACTCCACTTTTCCGGTATTGTTGTGGGCCCTTTTGGAGGTGAGAGGGGGGGTGAAGTTTGCACTGAATCTATCGCCAGGAAGTTGGCAATATCAGTAGGTTCAGTATATTTTGTGCTATTTTTCACTAGTTCAGTGCATATCTGCGAGTTGCCACTTAGATTCTTAACATATCTAAAGAAGGCTTTGTGGTTATCTTTTGAATCCTTGACCATTTTTCTTTCGAAGTTAGCCTTGGATGATTTCATGAGGGACCTCATTTTCTTACTGATACTGTTCAGGGATGTCTTTCCTTCTTGGGATTTGCTTTTTTTCTGAACTAGTTTCCTCCTTCTATTATATAGCCTGTTTATTGCAGGAGTCCACCAAACTGGTTACCTTCTCTTTGAGGAGTGAGTCTTGGATTTGCTAGGGATGGCATGATCCATGCATCCTTGTAGGTGCTTATAGAGTGCATTTGTAAAGGTTTCTGTATCTTGGGCAGCGCTATCCTTTAGCGTGGGGGCTGTGAAACTTACCACCTCTGTCTTAAGTAAGGTTAAGTTTGCTTTAGAAAAGTTTTTTACTGTGGTTTCCTTAGGTGGGGATTGTGGTGGGCTGTGGACATTCAGAGTGATTAGTTTGTGGTCTGATCTAACCAGTGACGGGTTGACCTCCGGTGTGGAGCACCTGTCGCCCATGTTGGTGATGACCAGGTCCAATATGTTTTCACCTCTGGTAGAGGAGTTTACCAACTGATCCAGGGTGTTTGAGTTGATGAATTCCAGGAAGCACTGGGCCTGGGAATTTGTACTTGAATTGTTTTCCCAGTGAATGGTAGGGTAATTGAAATCGCCCAATATCAGGGTGTTCGGTAGGACCTTCATGTTTTCCAGTGTCTCCAGAAAGGTGGAGTGGTGGTCCTGGGTCATGGAGGGTGATCTGTAGCAGGCCACAATTTGCATTGCAGATTTGCTCGATGTTAGTTGCACATGGATGATCTCAGTGGTATCATGCTGCGCCACTAGCCTGGAGGTTTATGTATCCTTGATGAATATGGATACACCTCCTCCTTTTGTGTTTCGGTCCGTGTTCTGTGGCCGAAATGTGTGGTATGAGTTGTAGCCCGGTAGTGCTGGGGTGCTCTTTGGAGCCTTGAACTAGGTTTCAGTTACTGCACAGATGTTGACGTTCTCCATACTGAGGAGTGCTTCGAGCATGTGCATTTTGAGATTTAAACTCCTGGCATTGAGTAGCATAACCCTCAGTTTTTTGTTAATTGTGCTGTTTACAGAGGTGGGTTTGACTTTTGAGCCTTGCCTACAAAAGGCACTATGGGGGCAGCAAGAGCCTTGGCCCATATTCAAAAGCCTAGGGGTGACAGGTGCAAGCCATCTCTTGTGAAGCAATATGGCTTGTCGAGCATGTCATCCCAGGCTGACAGACACTGGATCCCCTTTGAATGACACCAGAAGCTTAGCCAAATTGTTGAAATTGATCATTTGTTTCTTTATACTGAGGTATCATTCTTGGTCAAGGCAGGATGCTACTCAGGGTCAGGGTCATACCAGCCTGGGCTACATGATCAGAGAGCTCTTCCATGTCTCTTTTCTTGTAGTCCAGGGAGGTGCATCTCAGGTCATTCACACCAACATGAACAATGACAGAGTCATATTTGTACTTGTTCTGGAGTGACATGAGTGCTTGTGTTATGTGGCAGATTCTGGCTCCCGACAGGCAGCTAACAGTAACCTTCTGCTTGTCCAGCCTAGTGAGTGGGACGTCAGTGTGCCTGACTATAGAGTCACCTATTACTAGTGTGTTAGGTATGTTATTTCGCCTTAAGGGCTGTGATAGTGCAGCACACTGATTTTGTGTTTTATGTGTTGTCTGGTTTGTGACAGGAAGTGAACATTGTTTGGGTGTCTGCTTTGGAGGTCTCTGATGCTTTTGCAGGTTTTTATTTAGAGCCTCCGAGTATGATTTTGTGTATTTATGTGTATTTTTTGCCAGTGCTGTTTTAGTAGGCCTGTGTGCGGCTGGAGTTGTGGTGCAAGTGTTAACCTTCTCCTCTTCACTGTGTGTTCCAGTCTTGGGTGGAGACAGCTTAGCTTCCAGTTTGGTTGTATAATTGCATCTCTCGGATATGTTAGTGTTTTGTGGTAGGAGGAGAGGGTTGTCTGTGTACATGAGGCAGTTGTAACATTGCCTCAGGATACCCAGATTCACTAGCTGGACTGGAGAGTGCACCTGAAGTTGCCCTTTAGTCATGCCTGAATAGTAAGGTGAGCTGCTTAGTCGCTTGCTTGGTGAGAGGTGAATAAAGAGCCTTGCCCTGCTGGACAATCATTGTCAGGGTATATTAGTGCTTGCTATTAGGTCTGAGCAAGTGCTGGGCTGTAAGATGCTTTTTGACTGCTTAGGTTGAGAGTTAGACTAGTTTCAGGGAAAGACTGAAGAGGAGACAGTGGAGTCGGGAATAATTTAACCATAGCTAACTGGCACTGCCCGGTGCACAAAACCATGTAAACGCAGTTTTTATAGTAGGAAAATGAAAGAGATACAAATTAGCCCAAAATGGCCAATAAACTACTAACTTCTGGGCTGGAACCACTCCTCCAGGGACAGATAGGTTGCTCAAAGCTCCCCTCTCTCACAGGTGAACAGAGAAACTTCCTTCTATCCAAGTAAGGTATGGGCAACTTAGAAACTAGTATCACAGCCCTGAACTCAGCACTAGCCTGAAAACTGGACTATACTAGCTTAGAAAGGCAGGAAACAAGGAATTTCTTTTGTTTTTTTTTTTTTGAAAAGATAAGGCAAAACAGTAAAAAAATACACTTAAAACAGTTTTAAACGACTACAAACAATCAGAAAAGGCTATCACACTTTTGTGTGTAGCCTACAACAGTTAAACAAATTATTTAAACAAAAAACAACTTTTTAAAAGTGCAGGCAGTCAAATAAGTACAATATGTGAAAAAAACAAGCTTTTAAATCACAGTAAATGCTGTAAAATCTGCATTTAGGTGGAAAACATTTAAGTACAGCAAGAAAGTACAGAAAACTGATACTTAATCACTCCAATAATATGTATTTTATCCAAGTAGAGTGATAGGACTCAAGTACCTCTTTCTAGGACAAACCCAGTAGTAATGGCAGGTTAAGAGACTTGTTAAAATGCAAACACAAAGGAGATTTCATTACAATTAAGCACTTTTGTCCAAAAAATTCAGGACTTCATCAGAAATGTTTTTAAAAGGTTTAAATAACCCATTCAGTCATCACATAGCTAAACAATTACCTATGTTTAAATTGTACTTGCCCACTAAGATAAAAAAAACTCAGTTATTTAAAAAACAAATAAAACACTTTTAAATAAATTATAAAAGTAACATTCTGACAGAAAAAAAAAAAAAAATTTTATTTTTGTTAAAATCCCATCATTCCAAGGAACACAACGATTAAAAACAGGTAAGTATTTATAGAAAACACACATAACACAGTACAAGTTCCACATTTGTTGAAGTTCATGATTTGGCAGCTCTTAACATTAACACACTTAATAGATATGTCATTCAACCCAGTAAATTAGCCTGCACTAAGCTGCAGCTGCCAAATCAGTACTCTGTACTCTAATTTTGTTTCCCTTGAGCTACCCTTTGGTTGGGTGGAAATATGTTCAAGAATAACAAATAAAGTTGGTATGCTGTTTATACTACAGAGAGTGTATAAAAAGTACATTATTGTCATTTTGATTTTCTATATCGTAATTGTGTTCATAAATATGCTTGTGTATGGTTCTCTCCATTTTACCCACCGACCACTCTGTTTGTATCACCTGTATATTTTTCATTAAATATTAGTGCATTTTTAAAGTGTTATGCTTCAGTTTTGGCTCTGCATAGATGAACTACAATGGTCACATTTCACTAGTTCCTTACGATTGCTTGTACTACCATTTCCTATTGGTGCCTGCAATTCTAATTTTTCCTTTAAATTTACATGCCTTTTATATGTAAAATCTGGCCTGCCACCCACTGATTCTAAGGCTCTATCAAAGCAACTTAAAATATTCAAGTACGGGTCTGATACCACTAGAAAAAGTATCACCAGAGAGAACTGTAAACATTTTAGTTGCTTTGACAGAGCCATAGAATCATAGGGTGAAAGGCCAGATTTTACATATAAAAGGCATGCAAATATAAGGGAAAATGTGTATGTGTTTATTTATTTATTTATTGACATTTGTTATCAATTGTAATTACAGGCAATAAAAGGCAATGGTAGTACAATCAATAGAAAGAGACTAGTGAAATGTGACCATTGTAGACAGTATAGGTCACCTATACAGGTGACACAATAATAGTGGTCTATTTATGTTTCTGTTGTTACTGTTATTATTTTTATGTGAGTCAAAAGGCGAGAACCATACACAAGGATATTTATGAACACACTTGTGACAGTTCATCTCCCAGGCACCTGCTTGCAAAAGTTTCATCTCCCAAGCCCCTACTGATGCTTATCAAGGGTACCAGAACTTGTCAAACATTTGGGATGCATGGCTAGGCTTAAAAAGGCCCTTGTGGTTGTTAGCCTAGTTAACACCTATGAACCTATGAATGTATGAACCTGAAAAGGACTATAGAGTATATTAACTATTTATTTGTCTGTGTTTTGTGTGTTCTCCTGATGGGATTTAAGATGTTTACTAAACCACTTGAAGCTATGATCATAAGGGAGTATGAACTTAATGGAGAGAACACTCTGGAATAAAATTCGAAATCTAGAGATGATGATGATGATGATGATGATGATGAGGTCTGATGGTGTGGAAAGAGTCAGGGCCATAGCAAGGAACAAATTAAGTAATTGGAAGATCAGTGCAAGGAGAAGATGGAAATTTGTGCGGCTCATATGCAGCAAAATCAAAAAAGTGTGAATTAGTCTGTGTAAGGTTGTTGGGTAAATAAAGAGAAAATTAAGTGTCGTAACTGATCTGTTTATTTTGCTTTCCCTTGTTAAATGGACATAGTAATGAGACTGCTGAAATAGTTTTCATTGTTAGCAAATAAAAGCTTGCTTTATTGAGTGAAAGTGGGTTCATCTTAGATGAGTGGTTGGGGAAGCCTCTATGCACATGCAAGATGAACATGGGGGGATAAAGTTAGTCTCATGGGCTGAAGGGGCAGATGTGTGAGCAGACTTGCTTATCTCCTACAGTGTTGTTTGGTTATAGACTGACTATTTTGGTAGTCTTAAGGTTTGGGTGAATATATTTGCAGTTGCTGGATATACAAAATATCAAGTTAAGGATTTAATTATGAAAATCTAAAGCGTGAAAGCTGTTGATGAAGGAATTTACTGGATCTGGTGTAAAGAAAAGTGAGACACTTATAGACTAGAATTGTCTTATCACACATGTATAGATATAAAATGCCCATAAAGCTTAATGCATATTAAATACTAAAGGATGGATTTCTTAACAGGCACACTAAGTACAGCTATTGTGTAGACAGCAAGGTGCACCACACACAAGATAGTGCACTATTTTCTATTCATTAAACAGCTCTACACTTAGTGTGGAGCTGCAAAATTTTATTTATTTATCATTTGTTGACCGGGAAAGTCCGACTAGGTTCCTCAGAGCCTGTTTTCAGCGGAGGCCCGGGGAGAAATGCTCAGAGAAATGCCCTTGGAATGTGGGAGGAAACCGAGTACCCAGAGGAAACGAACGCCAACAAACACAGGAGAACAAACTCCACACAGAAGGCAGGCCAGCCGAATCGAACCGTGAACCTCTTTGCTGCAGGCTTATTAACGCTAACCGCTGCACCACTATGCCGCCCCGATATAGGTTGGGGAAGCCTCTATGCACATGCAAGATGAACATGGGGGGATAAAGTTAGTCTCATGGGCTGAAGGGGCAGCTCTAACAGTAATTAGCCAATTGCTGCTTATCAGCTTATTACAGTGAAGTGTTTTATTTATTTACAAAACAAAAGTAAATGGCAGAGCAGTAGCATAGCTAGGGCATGGCAAGAAGTGCAACCACCCTAGGGGCAAAGTGCTGGAGGCACAACTAACTAATCCCAATCTTTCTTTAATGCAATACCAGCTTTTAAAAGCATTTGTGGTCAAACCTGAGCACTGTAGCACTTTGTGTGTGATCTAAAATGCAGTAACTCCTTGCTACATTGCAGCAAGGAATTTGCTACAATTCAAATGTAAAAAATAAAAATAAAATAAAATTAAATTAAATTAAATTAAAATCTGACTTCTAAAGTGCTCTGTGCAGGGAGGGTATAAACTGTAGTAACAGTTTATTACATTGTAGCAACCAGTTTCCTACAGTTTAAAAAGAAGATTTTATTAACTAAAACATGAATGCCATAGCACACAGTGCAGGCAGGGAATAAAGTCATTAGTAGCTAGCAGTTTGTTACAGCTTGTTTTTTAAATTAAAGCAAAAGAGGTGTAGCAGTCTGTGAAGACAGGGTTGAAACTGTGGCAGCTGTTTGCTATACTTTTAGCAAGCTGATTGCTACAGTTTAAGTAAAATTATGTTGCAGGAGGATTGGGAGCAGGGCACAGAAACAGGATCTGAATGGGGCAGGAGGGGGGGTTTCATGCATCTGGCCACTTGGTTGGTGTACCAGTAAAAGAAACATTATTTTTTTTACTCTTCAATGAAAGAGCTGTGGTGGTATAGCTCTAACAGTAATTAGCCAATTGCTGCTTATCAGCTTATTACAGTGAAGTGTTTTATTTATTTATTTTTTTGCAATGGTTCATAACACCAGTCCAGGGCACTGGTTGGACCTGCTATGCTTCTATGGGAGAGAGCGCTAATGATAACATAAGTAGCTGAATTACATGCTAATTAACCAATATATAATGGTGGAGCTATCCATGAAGCTATAACACAGTTGGATACACTCATTACAGCCATTTTTTCTGAAATCCAAAACCCTTTGAATTACAGCCATGATTACACATGCATTTGCTGCTGCCATTGGAAAGTTGTATGAGCAACAGCCTTTAAGTAAAGTTGCTGCAGCTGCAGTTGCCACACCTTTGCCAAGAAGCAGAATATTTTTCAATACCCTGCTTGACTTAGTATGGACTGTGTGGCACAGAGAATTGTACAACAAAACCAGGCAGCAAAACGGTATAGTAAATATGCAACCTCTTCTGCGTTCATCTGAAGCCCAAGGAAAGTGTGGAACCTGTTTGAAAAAAAAAGCCAAATTATTTAGTTCCATATGCAAGTAGTTATATGTCCATAAGGTGAGACATCTGTCCTGTGTACAGTAATGTCAGTAATACTGTATAACTGTGATGTCTGCACTATCCACCTACGAACTTTGCTCAATAATATACATCAGGATTTTTTTTCCCCACACACATATAGGTAATTTGTATGTTTTTAGGAAGTTATATAATAGTTACATGATGAAAGAGTTTTGATTTATTCAGATTTTATTGGCTATGGATGTCATGTGATCACTGTCTTCATAGGTTCATAGGTATGTACTAGGCTATTGGCCATAGGGTCTATATAAGCCTAGCCAAACGTTACCCTGGTTTTCGCCACCCAAGAAAATTATTTTCCTGTGCCCCTGTCGAGCAGAGCCACAGAAGTGATCCAGAGGTGAATTTCCTATCTCCCATCCAATCATCAAGATTTTTCTTGAAGAGTGCTAATGAGGAGCTTTGTTTGATATAGATAGGTAGTTTGTTGCAGAGTATGGGAAGTCTCTCGGACAGGAATCTCTCCCTCCAACATGTTCTGCTTATTGTGGTGCCAAGATTTAGGCCCTAGAGCATGTAGCTCAGAGGGATTGGGATTTCTTTAAGTGGAGCATGTCCAACAGCTCTGGGTTTGACATAGCTTTGTATGTTAGGCAGAGATCATCTCTGAGTAGGCAATATGTAATGGAGTAAAGCTGGAGTTTTTTGAGACGGTCTGCGTAGGCCATCTGTTTGAGGTTAGTAATCCTCTTTGTGAGGTATTTCTGCGGCCTTTCCAGTTATTGTAGATGTCTTGTGAGGTACATACCAAAAGGGACATTGTACTCTATAATGGGTCTAATGAGTGATGAGTAGAGGGGAACAATGACCTCTTTTTTCCTGGATGAGAAACCTTTTGTGATGAGGAGTGCCACGTAGAAGGATTTCCTGACTACTGTGGTGATGTGATTATCAAAGGAGAGACTACTGTCCACCTGTGTTCCAAGGTCTCTTATCACACATTCACTGTTAAGTAGACTATGGCCTATGTAGTAGTTCATGGGTACAGAGTTTTTACCAAAAGGGATGACAATGCACTTTTTGGCATTGAGCTTGAGGCTATGGCTTTGACACCAGGCATCTGTCTCAGTGAGGCCCTTTTGTAGGATGTCCACATTGTTAGCAGTTTTGATTATGGCTCCTAATTTGCAGTCATCTGCAAACTTTTTTAGCCAAAGACCTTCTGTGTTAGCCTCTACTTCAGAGAAGTAGATACCAAACAGGAGAGGACCCAAGACTGAACCCTGTGGTACTTCACTTGTCACTGGTCTGAAGCTGGATTTGGAGTCTGCTACTTTCACAGTGTAGGTTCTGTCAGTGAGACAGTTGGAGACCCATCTTGTGACATAGGGATTTATACCTAGTTTAGTGAGTTTATCTATAATTCCAAAGTGGGGGATGGTGTTGAAAGCCTTGGTGAGATCTAGATAGGCTGTGTGAACAATATTACCCTCGTCTACAGCTTTGGTGACTGCTTCAAAGAAGTCTCTCAGGTTTAGGAGACATGATCTGCCTTTTACAAACCCAAACAGGGTAGGGTCCAGCGTTTGGAGATTACCAATGTCATTTTTATAAGTTCCATGATGATATGTTCCATAACCTTGCAGACCAGGCTCGTCAGGCTAATGGGGCAGTAGTTCCCAGGGTCCGTGGTGGCTCCCCCTTTGTGGAGTGAGATAACCATCACTGTATGCCATTCAGTGGGTACAAAGCCTGAGGTGAGGCTATGCTTGAACATGGTACTTAGGTGGGGTGCCATTTTGTTCTGTAGTTCATATAGAATGCAGCCTGGGATGTTGTCAGGTCCCGTGGATGCTGTGTTCTTGGCTTTGGAGAATGCGTTTTTTACCTGTGCAGCCGTGATTACAGGAACTTTGCATTCTTCCAGTATAGAGATGG
>NW_025052751.1:0-11343 GCF_019279795.1 Protopterus annectens | reverse complement strand
GTAATTTTGGTACTTGGTCTTTCTAATTGCTGCAGGTGTCGGGTAAGGTACATCCCAAAAGGGGCATTGTATTCTATGATTGGCCTGATGAGGGATGAATAAAGGAGCACGATTACATCTGTTGATCTAGATGTGAAACCCTTCGTGATGAGGTGGGCTATGTAGAAGGTCTTTCTAACCACTTTGGCAATGTGGTTTTCAAAGGAGAGATTGCTATCAACTTGGGTCCCCAGGTCCCTAATAACTTTCTCTGTACTTAATGGGTTTCCACCTATGTGGTAATTTGTGGGCACATTGTTTTTGCCAAAGGGTATGACTATACATTTTTTGGCATTTAGCTATAAACCATGCCATGGCGCTGGCACCAGTTATCTGTCTCTGTGAGACCTTTTTGAAGGATGTTTGTGTCAGCTGGAGAGTTGATTATGGTGCCCAGTTTGCAGTCGCCTAACATGAATCCTTGGTGGCAGTGACCATAATCCTCCCACGCCTTGCCTGTACCTCGGAAAAGTATATACCGAACAAGAGTGGTCCCAGGACAGAACCCTGTGGGATGCCGCTTGTGACCGGTTTTGAGTCTGACATGGCTCCAGCAACTCTCACTCTGTGGGTTCTGTCTTTGAGCCAGTTTGCGACCCATCTTGTGACATAGGGGTTTATATTTAAGCTGGATAGCTTATCTATGATGCCCGAAAGTGGGGTATTGTGTCAAATGCCTTTGCAAGGTCCAGATAGTCTGTGTGGACTACCTTCCCTTCATCTTTGGCTTTGGTGACTGTTTCAAAGAAGTCAACCGGGTTTAAAAGGCAGGATCTGCCCTTGACAAAGCCAAACTGGGTAGGATCTAGTGTCTGTAGGTCCCCAATGTCTTTATTTATGAGCTCCATGATGATCCTCTCTCCATAGCCTTGCAGACTAAGCTGAGTCAGGCTTATGGGGCTTATTAGTTTCCAGGGGTCTGTAGAGGCTCCACCTTTGTGGAGTGGGGACCACTGTTGCTGTCTTTCACGCACCATTCTGTGGGCACATATCCTGTAGTGAGGCTGAGATTGTATAGCTGTTTTATTTGAGGGATTAGTTCCTCTTGTAGTTAATGTAGGACGCAACCTGGGACGCCGTCTGGTCCCATGGAAGCAGTGTTTTTGTGCTTTGGAGGGCAGCCTTCACCTGAGCATCTGAGATGTTTGGGAGGCAGCCCTCTGCCAGGATATATACCTGCTCTTTTGGGGGGGGGAGTTTGCACTGAACCTGTCTGCCAGGATATTGGCAATGTCTGTGGGTTCAGTGTATTTTGTCATTTAGAATCAACTCAGAACAAGTCTGGGAGTTGCATCCCAGGTTTCTAACATAACTGAAAAAGCCTTAACATGATTGTCTTTGGTGTCCTGTGCAATTTTTCTCTCAAAGCTGGCCTTGGAGGATTTTATGGAGGATCGTGAATTTTTTGCTAGTACTGATCAGAGATGCCTTCCTATTAGGATTTTGCTCTATCATGTAGTAGCTTCCTCCTCGGCCTGTTGTACAGTTTATTTATATGGTAGGGTCCACCAGACTGGACGCTTCTGGCCTTTGTGAGCCTCGATTAGATTCTTGGTTTTTGTTTGGGATAGCATGATCCATGTATTCCTGGAGATGTCCGTAGAATGCATTTCTATATAGGATTCTGCAGTTTGGGGCTGTAGTTTCCACTGGCCCTGGGGCCTTGAAGGACTCCACTTCAGTTTTGAGAAGTTAGAAGTTTGGTTTTGAGAAGTTTTTCACTGTGGTTTTCTGGGCTGGGTGGAGTCGGGATGTGGACATCCAGTGAAATTAATTTATGGTCTGATCTTACCAATGAGGGATATACTTCTGGTGTAGACATAGAGTCCCCATGTTGGTAATGATCAGGTCTAGTATGCTATTGTCCCACTTGTGGGAGTGGTGACTAGTTGTTCCATAGCATTTGAGTTTATAATTTCCAGGAATCTTTGGGCTAAGGTGCTGGGGCTTGAGTAGTGCTCCCAGTCAATGTTTGGGTAGTTGAAGTCACCCAATATAATGGTTGTTGGAGAGATCTTCATGTTCTCCAATGTTTTCAGGAAAGCCGAATGGGATTCCTGACTTTGAGAGGGTGGTCTGTATGATGCCATAAACTGAAAAGCAGTCTTGCCCACTGTTAGTTGCACATGGATGGTCTCCGATACTTCGTGCACTGCCACTAACCTGGAGGTGTGGATATGCTTGATAAATATGGAAACTCCCCCTCCTTTTGTAGTTCGGTCTGGGTTTTGGGGCCGAAAAGCATGATACGAGGTATAGCCTGGTAGTGCTGGAGTGCTCTCTGGAGCTTTGAACCAGGTTTCTGTCACTGCACAGATATCGATGTTCTCCATACTGAGGAGAGCTTCGAGTGCATCTTGAAGTTAAGACTTCTGGCGTTTAGCAGCATTTCCCTTAGTTTCTTCTTCTTTGTGCTGTCTATGGGGGTGGGTTTGACTTTTGAGCCTTGCCTAAAAAAGGCACTATAATCCAATGTGTATGTAGTTCACTATCCCGGGCCACTAATTTTAACCTTTCATCTTTTTTTATCTTTTCATGGACTACTACATCTGGTTTTCTTACATCTGTTTTTTGTACTGTAAGGTAATGGGTGATCCTATGTGATATATATTTCATCATTCTCTGTAATATTTTGTGGCTGATGTTTACAATGCTTAAAAGCTACTTCAGTATTTTAATGTTTACACAATATCCAATGCAACAGTCTTGTCATATTATTATGCTTTTCAATATACAGGCTGTCTACAACTAGCGTATCACACCCAACTACAAGATATGCGACTGTTTCCAGTTCTGTTTTACAGGACCTGCATTAGTCTGTTTCTCCCACATGTTCAATGGACTTTGTAATCCAATGTGTATGTAGTTCACTATCCCGGGCCACTAATTTTAACCTTTCATCTTTTGGTTTAAATTTACCTCTCCTTAACCATTCTTATGTCAGATCTTGATCAACATGAGGTTGTTCCAGGAGCTTTCTGTACTGTAAACTATATTTGTGCATTGTTCTGATTTCTTTCCTTCTCATCTGATCCTTCTTCTTATATTCTTTCTTTTGTTTTTTGGCACATTCAGTTGCTGCCTGATTTTTGTCTACTTCTGGTTTGGTTTCCATTTCTGTTTGACACTGATATACTTCTGCTAAACTAAGGAGGGAAGTTGTCTTAGATTTGTTCCCTTCAGGTTTCAAAATTTTCACTGTTTGGATCTGATGAGGTCAGCAGATATGCATGCAGTCCTACAATTGCAGATCTATACATGCAATCAATTTCAAGGAGGTCCATACCTCCTTCAAAATGAGGAACATATAAACTTGGTATACACTGATTTTTATATATCATTTGATACGTGTGAAGCATTTTTCTTGTTTTCCTGTCCAAATGATCCAACACCTTTTGGGACCAGTCAGTCACTGCACAACTTTTAGTTATGTACTCACCATAACTTCTGATGTTTGGGATCCATCTCGCCTACATTCTGACTGATGGGTTCGGAGCCGATCGCTCGGCTCCGACTCGCACGCTTATGCTATAGAGCGAGGCCTCTAATTGGCTGAGCTATCTTTATCCCAGGATGCACCACCACTAATCCCCCAGATCTTGTTTGTCCGCATTCATGCACACATGCACAACTTGGTTATATAACATTGTTAGATGTTTCAAGATGAAACAACAGGATTCGGACCTTCTGATATCCTCTGATCTCCAAGGAAGGAGAAGGAGGGTGGTTAATGTAGGCGAGATGGATCCCAAACATCTGAAGTTATGGTGAGTACATAACTAAAAGATGTTATGTGATCCTATCTCGCCTACATTCTGACTGATGGACAGCGTCCCCTAGACCTAAATCCCGGGTGGCTCATTGGAAAACACTCCTGAGCACTGTGGAACCAAATGAAGCTCGTCCTCTAGATGCCACATCTAATTTGTAGTGGGAAATGAAGGTGTGCAGAGAAGACCATGTAGTCAAGCACAAAATGTCACCAATAGCAAGCTTAGAATGAAATGCTACCAAGTAGCCATAGCCCTTGTAGAATGAGCCTTGACAGAGGTGGTAAGCTCTTTGTTAGAATAAATATAAGCTTGAGTAATACAGTCTCTGATCCATTTGGCAATAGTGACCTTTGTGACAGCTGTTGCCCAATTTATTTTCTGCAAAGGATACAAACAACTGATCTGTTTTCCTTGTTCGCTTGGTCCTATCTAAATAAAACGTGAACTGTCTGTGGACATCTAGTGTGTGGAATATAAACTCCGCTTTGTTAGAGTATTTCGGGAAAAAACTGGAAGCTCTAATGATTGTTGTAAGCATAAAGTAGAACAAACTTTAGGAACAAAAGAAGGATTTGGTCTGAGGGATACTCTGTCTGTATGGAAAACCAAGCACGGGGTTTCACTGACAAAGCTTGAAGCTCTGAAACCCTTCTGGTCAAGTAATCGCGACCAGAAAGGCTGTCTTCCATGATAGAAACTTTAGATCACAGGTAGCTGCCGTTCAAAGGGGAAAGAAGTCAAACAGCGAACACTATATCGAGATCCCATGGAGGTGCAGGATGAGAAATCGGAGGTCTTAATAGAGCAGCACCTTTCAAGGTCTTACACAATCTGTTGCTCATTAAAGGTGGGTCTATGGATTCGTGAAAATTAGAAATTGCTGCCAGTTGTACTTTGATGGTAGAAACTGAAGAGCCTTGATTGAAAAGAGAGGTCAGAAATTTCCAGTACTTCTGCCACGGAATAGAAATGTGGGGGTCCAGGCCCTGAGTTGAGTTTCTCCAAATAGCAAACCTTTCCATTTGCTCGAGATACAGTTTCTTTGTAGCAGACTTATGGGCTGAAGATAATATGTGCACAACATCTTGGATCCAGTGTATGACTCCTGACTATTGTCGGGAAGAGGAGGAGCCAGGCTGTCAATTTTAAGGTGTGCCTGTAGCAGGGACATGGTGGAACAGTCCCGACTGATGAACCAGTGAAATGGGTCTGGGACCTGGTCCAGGAACCATGGACCTTCCAGAGCATGTTTCCAAGATAGGGAACCACACTTGATGAGGCCAGTAAGGAGCAATTAAGATCATTTTGCTCCCTAAGAGAGATGCCTTTGAATCACCCTGGGGAGGAGAGGAACTGGAGGGAAGGTATAAAGCAAGCCGGTGGGCCAAGGATGGACTAATGCTAGCCCATGGGGGCCTCTTCCCCTCGAGCCGGGTTAGGGAGAAAATTGTTTGCACTTCGTGATTCAGAGGAGTCATGTAAGAGGTCGTGAACACGGAACTCCCCATTCGCTGAAAATCTGACTTGCAACTGTCCATATTCAGAGACCATTCGAAGTGAGGAGAGAGGATGGTTCTGCTCAATCTGTCGGCTGGGTGACATTGGACTTGCCCGGCGTATGTGACTTTGGTAGCCACTAGCAAAGCCGTTTGCTGGTCGAGACTGCCCATTCCCAAACTCTCATGGTTTCTCTCTGCAAAGAGGATAGGATCTGGTCCCTCCCTGTTTGTTCAGGTACCAGACAACTGGACATGTTGTCTGAGTGAACAGTAATTTCACGCCCTGAGGGGAGATAATCATAGAAGGGCTTGAAGGTTTCAGGGGTACTGCCCTCATTTCTGCAGGATGTTGGATATGAAGAAGAGTCTCTTCCTCGGGTGCCATTTGCCTTGGACTGACCTTGCCCAGGGAATGCCCCCCCACTCCCATCTGAAAGGCGTCCGTGGTCAAAGTGGTCAGCGCGGAGGAGGAAGAACAAAGGGTGCAGCCCCTGATCCAAATTGGAGGGCACTAGCCACCAGCCGGAAGGTCCTGTTTGCCAAGATTCCGTGATCCATAAGTGCGAGGTGATTGAGAGGGAGTTCCTGAAAGGACCACTGAGTTGAAAGAAGCCACTGGAGGATTCTCATGTGCAACCTTGCCAAGGGACTACAAGAACCGTGGCAGACATGGACCCCAATAGCTGCAGGACCATTCTGGCTGGGAGCTTTTGGACCTGGGAAGTAGCAAGGCTCGAACTTGATTTTGTGGTTTGAATTCTGTCTGGCAGGTAGATAGACCCGCGATTTGGTTTGAGTCTATCTCTACCCTCTATGAATCTTATTCTCGAGAGATGGCCGCAATAGCACAGACTTTGGCCAATTGGAAGAGGCAGGATTCCAAGGAATTACCCAGTGATATAGTGGCTTGTAGGTCTGCAATAAAAGTAGATGCTTGGAGGTGGCAGTTAGGAGCCAGTCTGCCTAGGGTCACGGATACACCTGGAATCCTAGACTTCTCTAGGTGAGCAGTCACTACTGCCAAGCACTTGGTGAACACCCTGGGGGCTGTGGTGAGACCAAAGGGCAGCGACGGAACTGAAAATGACTGCCTCCCTAGGCTGAAGCGCTTAGATGTCTCCCTGGACCTTGATGTATCTTTGATATGATAATACAGCTGGCCCTGAGATCTATGGAGCACATCCAGCAAACACCCTTCTCCAGCAATGGGAGAATGGTTTGTAGAGTGACCATTCGGAATTTGGACTCTTCTGGACTGAACGGTTTAGGATGCTGAGGTCCAAATGGGCCCCAAGGCCCCCGGCTTTTTTGGCCCCAAAGAATCTTGAGTAAGTCCCTAATCCAATCTGGTCTCAAGTGGGACCCCAGTTGATGACTCCTTTTGCAGCAGCTTTGAAACTTCTGAGGCCAATGCGTATCCCATTGACTGGGTGTAGGCTGGTCCGGGATTTTTGGACTGAGGGGGTGTGAGAATGGGATGGAGTAACCTCCGCTATATAATCTGAAGCACCCATCGGGTCCTGAGTGATCCCTTCCCAGGCCTTCAGGTGCTTTCTCGAGAGTCCACCCCGACTGGCTCCGGAGCAGCACAGCCGGGCAATCCTCAGGGACTATGGAAGGCTGGAAGAGCCACCCCGAAAAGGACTACGCGGTGGCCCCAGTGTTGCGAGGGCCTCTGCCGCCTCTGGGACGCCGGCGTCTTCCAGATGAATTTCCCCTCCTCTGCCTCTGGAAGGGAACTTTCCTGCTGAGAGGAGTAAGGCTTCTGAGATCTATTAGAACCACATTTTCCCTCCTCTTTAGCCTTGGGATAAGGCCGAAAGGGAGTGGAAAATCGTGTTCCCCCTCACGGCAGTCAGAGTCTTACCCTCCCACACTCCTGTTCACAGCCGGTTATGTGTCTTTACCTTGGGTCCAAACAGGAGGACCCATCAAAGGGGCGTCGGCAAATGAAGACTTAAAGGCCTCCGCATGAATGACACAGGCGGAGACCAAGCTTGTCTCCTCAGAGAGCAATGCCTGTGGCTCGCCGCTGACAGCCTACTCGCCTCCCGGCCTTACCTAATGCAAATGAGCCTCATGGACGCAAGCGTTCCTAAATGGATCGACATTGTAGCCAGCTGAGAGCCAACCGCCTGGGCCAGCTCCTCAGGCAGGTTACCCAAGAGGGTGCATCGGATAGCTCCTTAACTGTGATCCCTCTGAAATCTGGTAAAGTGTGTCAGGTAGTCTGCTGACCTCAGTGTAAAGGCCCGGCTGAACTAAGGGTGCGCTTTCCATCGATCCATGCTCCTAGACTCCTTATTAGGAGGATGGACAGACGAGAAGCCTCTGCTACATCTTGCTGGGTAGCAGATGCCACAACCAAAGCATCTACAGCCACACCTTTAGTAAGGAACTCTCTATCAGGGGCGAGAGAAATTTGTTCGGACGAGCAGGCACCAGTTCCACAGAGTCTGGGTGTTCCTGCACGCCTCTCGGACAGATCAAATCCAAGAGCTCGTCGAGAAGGGTGGAGACACCCAGGAGGCGGAGGGCTGAGCCCTGAAGGCCTTCAGGAACACCGACTCATCAGCAGAGGGAGGTTTGGACTGCCAGCCGCCTGTGTGTTTAGGGCTTCCAGGATGTCTGCAAAGGAGACATCCTCCGAGGACGACTTAGGGGACCTCTCTGCATCATCGATCGATTGCCGGATATCAAAAGACTCATCAGGGGAGTCAGCGTGCTTCCCTCTTGCACAACACCTGGGGGTTCTTCGAAGAGGCTTCAGAAGGACCTCCAGGAGGAGAAAACCCCAGGGGGTAACCTGAGGCCCTGGGGCTCCGCTGTCTAAGACAGGGGACTGCCAACGACCCAGTCTCCGTATGCATGGAGGTAGCTGGGGAAACCATGGAGGTAGCCAAGGAAGATTTGGCTAAAGCGCTCCTCATAGCCCTGAAGCGGGACCACCAGAATCCTGGGAGGGTCCCACCTCCGTGGCCACGACAGTGGGCAGTACCCCGCGCCCGACGCACCAAGAGGGAGACTTGGGACCGAGAGCATCAATCCAGCCTCCCCAGGGCGAAGGAGGAAGTCTGTGTACTGAACTCCGACCCAAGAGCCGAGTTGGAGCAGGGTCGGGCCCGACCTAACACCTCCACAGGTTCCACCAGCACCGCTCCAACGTGCCGAAGCTGTTGGAGGAGGAACCACAGCAGGAGGACCATCGGCTCGAGCCAAATGGGCTGGAGCCAAACTAGCTTTGGAACACGGAGACTGGAAGAGTCGGCGAGCACCCTGTCGATGTCCGAATCAGACATCTTGGATGACCTAGAGGATACCGATCGGACCGAACCGATTTCTCCATCGGCTCCGAAGGCCTCGGGACCGGCTCGGAAGGACTCAACAACCATCGGCTCCGAGGAAGATTTCAGGAAACTTCCCTCGGTGCCGATAAATTTCGGTCCGAGGGGAAGAGTCTGAGCCGGTAACCCTGATCGGCTCCAATATCAGTGGAGCCGATGAGGGTGACTCGCCTCTCGATGCCCCAGACCTCGGCTCAAACCAGAGGGTCGCAGGCTGGAGGCATCGAGGCAGACAATTCTGACCTCGGCTCAAGTCCGTGGAGCCGATGGAGAAGTCTGCTTGGATTTTTAGCAGTCAGTTCCGACTGACTGGTCGGAGCCGAGCGTTTGCTTTCTTTTTAGAAGGAGATGGAGAGGAAGACAACGCCTCTTCAAAGAAGGCTTGATTAATCCCTTGAGGATTAATTTGTTTTTCCTCTCCTGGAGGACTCTTGAAGAGAACACGTGGCACACACTGCACGACTCTTGCAAATGCTTAGCACCTAAGCAATAGGCGGAGTGCTGCGTCGTTATGGACATTTTGAAACCACACCTCGTGCATTTCTTAAACCGGAGGGTTTGTGTTCTTCGACATAACTGCTGCCAAAAGAACCTACAAAAGTTTAAAACACACTGCTAAAACTTTAGTCAAAGACAGTTCAATGCAACTTTAACAGAAATTATATATATAATAATTTTTTTTTTTTTTTTTTAAACACTAACAGCAAACAGTATACTGACAGAAAAAGGTAAAAGGTAGATAGAGGGAGTCAAGACCCTCTAACTTAAACGAGTACTTGACCCAAGAAATTACACAAACAGTAAAGTAACAGGGGAAGGCCCCTCTAACTGAAACGGGAAACCTTCCCTGACTAAAAATTTCACGGAATTAGTAACACAAATTCGCCAAACACACAAATATAATAACAATGGTTCAAGGAAAAGAAATTTGTGACAGGAAAAAGCCTAATAACTAGTACTTAGCCCAGCCAATGTTGAGACCACGTCTAAGCTTGATAGCGGCAAACGAGATCTGGGAGATTAGTGGTGGTGCATCCTGGGATAAAGATAGCTCAGCCAATTAGAGGCCTCGCTCTATAGCATAAGCGTGCCGAGTCGGAGCCGAGGGATCGGCTCCGAACCCATCAGTCAGAATGTAGGCGAGATAGGATCACATAACATCTGTAATTAAGAACAGGAACAGCAAATTGGTTTCTAGCTTAGACTTTGTCCCTAGATGTCAGGGCTGTTTTCAGTATTAATTTAAGTTTTCTAAAATATTCTTTACTAAGTTTTATTTTTATTTGTTCATGTTTTATTGCTGATCATTCATCAATTCCTAAATATTTATGCACTCCCTTTTGTTCGTTCTTTTATATCACATCCCTGTCCCAAACTGATGCTTTCTTTTTGCTGCAGCTTTCCTGCTTTAAAGGTTGTTTTGCACATTTATCGAGCCCAAATGACATTCTTATATCATCTGAGAACGTTTTAACCACTTGCAGTTGTGCTTTCAGTTCCTCATCTGATGAACTATACAGTTTTAAATCATCCACAAAGAGAAAATGAGAAGTCTTTACACTTTATTGTTTTCTGGGAGCCAGTTGTAGCCATGAACTAATCTGTTAAGCAGACAGCCTAATGTGTTAAGGGCAAGACATAAGAGTAGCAGTGATAAAGAGTCACCCTAGAATATCCCCCTTTGAATTTTTATCCCTGGAATAATAATTTGTCCTTTATCATGGCTTAACTGCAAAGTGGTTTGCCACTGTTTCATGGTCGTTGTAATGTATTCGATCAGTATGGGGTGTATCTTATACTTCTTAGGGCTAAATCGTCATGTAACAATGTTAATACTTTTAGTCAGAAGTTAGTTACTGCATCTGGGCTGGGGTTTTCCATTTAGGAGCGTTTCTTACTTTTATTTCAATTTCTCTGGTCGTTACTTCATCCCATTTCATATCCTGTACCTTTGAACTTATTCTTTCTTTTACTTCTCTCCATTCAGCATCTTTGTTATGTTCCACAAGGTCTTCATAAATATTTCTCTAAAATGTATCTATTTCTTCTTTTTTTATTTCCCAGTTCTCTATAAAACTTCTTTAGGGTAATGAATGAATTGCTTAATTTGTACTTTTCCTTTATATTTATCTGCATATCTTATAAGTTTTTCTGCCTGTGCTGATATTTTTAGTTTATTATTTGTGATTGTGCACAATAAATCCCGATCTCTTCTGACACCGTGCATTGATTTTATCACTTCTGTCTTCTACTTTAGTAATCATCGGTTCTACTTTCCCCGTTTGTTATCTTATTTTTGTATTGTGAAAGATTCCATATCTGGGTGCCTTTGCCTGTATTCCTCTTCAAATATCTCTGCAGCTGCTTTTTTGTAATAGTTTGGATTTCTCATTTGCATAATTAGTACATCATATATCAGATCTCTCTTTCTTTCCCATATCCATGTTACTTTTTTTATACCTTTTAAAAATCTCTAAGTTTTGTTCTTTATATTTTTCACACTTCCTCAGTCACTTCTTTTTCCAAATGGCCCAAGGTTTCTTGTTCTATATAACATTTTTCATGAATGTGTTGCATTAATGAACACAAATTTGCATTTGAAGCATTTGGCAGTTTCCTTGTGAATTTATTTATTTTTCTCCTAATTTCTGTCAATCTTTTTGAATGTTTTCTTTCTGGAAATTTCTT
>NW_025052749.1:0-10734 GCF_019279795.1 Protopterus annectens | reverse complement strand
TTCTGCATAGAGAAAAAATAACCCTGGAAAGTTGTTTTTCTCCAAGAGGGAAAAAGCTAGGAGGCTGAAACTCTGCAGGTGTGTAGGGTACTATCCACCCTACAAAGGGGCAGGGCAATCCTGGTTCTGGCTTAACTGCCAGTTTCAGTATGACCGTTTATTGTTTTTAGCTTTCCCTATGCATTTCAAGCATGTTTCTGCATAGAGAAAAAATAACCCTGGAAAGTTGTTTTTCTCCAAGAGGGAAAAAGCTAGGAGGCTGAAACTCTGCAGGTGTGTAGGGTACTATCCACCCTACAAAGGGGTAGGGCAATCCTGGTTCTGGCTTAACTGCCAGTTTCAGTATGACCGTTTATTGTTTTAGCTTTCCCTATGCATTTCAAGCATGTTTCTGCATAGAGAAAAATAACCCTGGAAAGTTGTTTTTCTCCAAGAGGAAAAAGCTAGGAGGCTGAAACTCTGCAGGTGTGTAGGGTACTATCCACCCTACAAAGGGGTAGGGCAATCCTGGTTCTGGCTTAACTGCCAGTTTCAGTATGACCGTTTATTGTTTTAGCTTTCCCTATGCATTTCAAGCATGTTTCTGCATAGAGAAAAAATAACCCTGGAAAGTTGTTTTTCTCCAAGAGGGAAAAAGCTAGGAGGCTGAAACTCTGCAGGTGTGTAGGGTATTATCCACCCTACAAAGGGGTAGGGCAATCCTGGTTCTGGCTTAACTGCCAGTTTCAGTATGACCGTTTATTGTTTTTAGCTTTCTTTTTGCATTTCAAGCATGTTTCTGCATAGAGAAAAAAATACCTGTGGAAAGTTGTTTTTCTCCAAGAGGGAAAAAGCTAGGAGGCTGAAACTCTGCAGGTGTGTAGGGTACTATCCACCCTACAAAGGGGTAGGGCAATCCTGGTTCTGGCTTAACTGCCAGTTTCAGTATGACCGTTTATTGTTTTAGCTTTCCCTATGCATTTCAAGCATGTTTCTGCATAGAGAAAAAATAACCCTGGAAAGTTGTTTTTCTCCAAGAGGGAAAAGCTAGGAGGCTGAAACTCTGCAGGTGTGTAGGGTACTATCCACCCTACAAAGGGGCAGGGCAATCCTGGTTCTGGCTTAACTGCCAGTTTCAGTATGACCGTTTATTGTTTTTAGCTTTCCCTATGCATTTCAAGCATGTTTCTGCATAGAGAAAAAATAACCCTGGAAAGTTGTTTTTCTCCAAGAGGGAAAAAGCTAGGAGGCTGAAACTCTGCAGGTGTGTAGGCTACTATCCACCCTACAAAGGGGTAAGGCAATCCTGGTTCTGGCTTAACTGCCAGTTTCAGTATGACCGTTTATTGTTTTAGCTTTCCCTATGCATTTCAAGCATGTTTCTGCATAGAGAAAAAATACCCCTGGAAACTTGTTTTTCTCCAAGAGGGAAAAAGCTAGGAGGCTGAAACTCTGCAGGTGTGTAGGGTACTATCCACCCTACAAAGGTGTAAGGCAATCCTGGTTCTGGCTTAACTGCCAGTTTCAGTATGACCGTTTATTGTTTTTAGCTTTCCCTATGCATTTCAAGCATGTTTCTGCATAGAGAAAAAATACCCCTGGAAACTTGTTTTTCTCCAAGAGGAAAAAGCTAGGAGGCTGAAACGTTGCAGGTGTGTAGGGTACTATCCACCCTACAAAGGGGTAAGGCAATCCTGGTTCTGGCTTAACTGCCAGTTTCAGTATGACTGTTTATTGTTTTTAGCTTTTCCTATGCATTTCAAGCATGTTTCTGCATAGAGAAAAAATACCCCTGGAAACTTGTTTTTCTCCAAGAGGGAAAAAGCTAGGAGGCTGAAACTTTGCAGGTGTGTAGGGTACAATCCACCATACAAAGTGGTAGGGCAATCCTGGTTCTGGCTTAACTGCCAGTTTCAGTATGACCATTTATTGTTTTTAGCTTTCCCTATGCATTTCAAGCATGTTTCTGCATAGAGAAAAAATAACCCTGGAAAGTTGTTTTTCTCCAAGAGGGAAAAAGCTAGGAGGCTGAAACTATGCAGGTGTGTAGGGTACTATCCACCCTACAAAGGGGCAGGGCAATCCTGGTTCTGGCTTAACTGCCAGTTTCAGTATGACCGTTTATTGTTTTAGCTTCCCTATGCATTTCAAGCATGTTTCTGCATAGAGAAAAAATAACCCTGGAAAGTTGTTTTTCTCCAAGAGGGAAAAAGCTAGGAGGCTGAAACTCTGCAGGTGTGTAGGTACTATCCACCCTACAAAGGGGTAGGGCAATCCTGGTTCTGGTTTAACTGCCAGTTTCAGTATGACCGTTTATTGTTTTTAGCTTTCCCTATGCATTTCAAGCATGTTTCTGCATAGAGAAAAAATAACCCTGGAAAGTTGTTTTTCTCCAAGAGGGAAAAAGCTAGGAGGCTGAAACTCTGCAGGTGTGTAGGGTACTATCCACCCTACAAAGGGGCAGGGCAATCCTGGTTCTGGCTTAACTGCCAGTTTCAGTATGGCCGTTTATTCTTTCTAGCTTTCCCTATGCATTTCAAGCATGTTTCTGCATAGAGAAAAAATAACCCTGGAAAGTTGTTTTTCTCCAAGAGGAAAAAAGCTAGGATGCTGAAACTCTGCAGGTGTGTAGGGTATTATCCACCCTACAAAGGGGTAGGGCAATCCTGGTTCTGGCTTAACTGCCAGTTTCAGTATGACCATTTATTGTTTTTAGCTTTCTTTTTGCATTTCAAGCATGTTTCTGCATAGAGAAAAAAATACCTGTGGAAAGTTGTTTTTCTCCAAGAGGGAAAAAGCTAGGAGGCTGAAACTCTGCAGGTGTGTAGGGTACTCTCCACCCTACAATGGGGTAGGGCAATCCTGGTTCTGGCTTAACTGCCAGTTTCAGTATGACCGTTTATTGTTTTTAGCTTTCCCAATGCATTTCAAGCATGTTTCTGCATGAAGAAAAAATAACCTTGGAAAGTTGTTTTTCTCCAAGAAGAAAAAAGCTAGGAGGCTGAAACTCTGCAGGTGTGTAGGGTATTATCCACCCTACAAAGGGGTAGGGCAATCCTGGTTCTGGCTTAACTGCCAGTTTCAGTATGACCATTTATTGTTTTTAGCTTTCTTTTTGCATTTCAAGCATGTTTCTGCATAGAGAAAAAAATACCTGTGGAAAGTTGTTTTTCTCCAAGATGGAAAAAGCTAGGAGGCTGAAACTCTGTAGGTGTGTAGGGTACTATCCACCCTACAAAGGGGTAGGGTAATCCTGGTTCTGCCTTAACTGCCAGTTTCAGTATGACCGTTTATTGTTTTTAGCTTTCCCTATGCATTTCAAGCATGTTTCTGCCTAGAGAAAAAGTAACCCTGGAAAGTTGTTTTTCTCCAAGAGGGAAAAAGCTAGGAGGCTGAAACTCTGCAGGTGTGTAGGGTACTATCCACCCTACAATGGTGCAGGGCAATCCTGGTTCTGGGTTAACAGCCAGTTTCAGTGTGACCATTTATTGTTTTTAGCTTTCCCTATGCATTTCAAGCATGTTTCCTCATAGAGAAAAAATAACCCTGGAAAGTTGTTTTTCTCCAAGAGGGAAAAAGCTAGGAGGCTGAAACTCTACAGGTGTGTAGGGTACTATCCACCCTACAAAGGGGTAGGACAATCCTGGTTCTGGCTTAACTGCCAGTTTCAGTATGACCGTTTATTATTTTTAGCTTTGTAAGGTGGATAGCACCCTACACATCTGCAAAGTTTCAGCCTCCTAGCTTTTTCGCTCTTGGAGAAAAACAAGTTTCCAGGGGTATTTTTTCTCTATGCAGAAACATGCTTGAAATGCATAGGGAAAGCTAAAAACAATAAACGGTCATACTGAAGGATACAGAAATATAAAAACTGTGGAAAGTTGTTTTTCTCCAAGAGGGAAAAAGCTAGGAGGCTGAAACTTTGTAGATGTGCAGGGTACTATCTCCCCTACAAAGGGTAGGGCAATCCTGGTTCTGGCTTAACTGCCAGTTTCAGTATGACCGTTTATTGTTTTTAGCTTCCCTATGCATTTCAAGCATGTTTCTGCATAGAGAAAAAATAACCCTGGAAAGTTGTTTTTCTCCAAGAGGGAAAAAGCTAGGAGGCTGAAACTCTGCAGGTGTGTAGGGTACTATCCACCCTATAAAGGGATAGGGCAATCCTGGTTCATACTGAAACTGGCAGTTAAGCCAGAACCAGGATTCCCCTACCCCTTATGGTATTATCCACCCTACAAAGGGGTAGGGCAATCCTGGTTCTGGGTTAACTACCAGTTTCAGTATGACCGTTTATTGTTTTTAGCTTTCTTTTTGCATTTCAAGCATATTTCTGCATAGAGAAAAAAATACCTTAGCTTTCTTTTTGCATTTCAAGTAGTTAAGCCAGAACCAGGATTGCCTTACACCTTTGTAGGGTGGATAGTACCCTACATACCTGCAACGTTTCAGCCTCCTAGCTTTTTCCCTCTTGGAGAAAAACAAGTTTCCTGGGGTATTTTTTCTCTATGCAGAAACATGCTTGAAATGCATAGGGAAAGCTAAAAACAATAAACAGTCGTACTGAAACTGGCACTTAAGCCAGAATCAGGATTGCCTTACCCCTTTGTAGGGTGGATAGTAGCCTACACACCTGCAGAGTTTCAGCCTCCTAGCTTTTTCCCTCTTGGAGAAAAACAACTTTCCACAGGTATTTTTTTCTCTATGCAGAAACATGCTTGAAATGCAAAAAGAAAGCTAAAAACAATAAACGGTCATACTGAAACTGGCAGTTAAGCCAGAACCAGGATTGCCCTACCCCTTTGTAGAGTGGATAATACCCTACACACCTGCAGAGTTTCAGCCTCCTTGCTTTTTCCTTCTTTGAAAAAAACAACTTTCCAGGGTTATTTTTTCTCTATGCAAAAACATGCTTGAAATGCATAGGGAAAGCTAAAAACAATAAACGGTCATACTGAAACTGGCAGTTAAGCCAGAACCAGGATTCCCTACCCCTTTGTAGGGTGGATAGTACCCTACACACCTGCAGAGTTTCAGCCTCCTAGCTTGTTCCCTCTTGGAGAAAAACAACTTTCCAGGGTTATTTTTTCTCTATGCAGAAACATGCTTGAAATGCATAGGGAAGGCTAAAACAATAAACAGTCATACTGAAACTGGCAGTTAAGCCAGAACCAGGATTGCCCTGTCCCTTTGTAGTGTGGATAGTACCCTACACACCTGCAGAGTTTCAGCCTCCTAGATTTTCCCTCTTGGAGAAAAACAACTTTCCAGGGTTATTTTTCCTCTATGCAGAAACATGCTTGAAATGCATAGGGAAAGCTAAAAACAATAAACGGTCATACTGAAACTGGCAGTTAAGCCAGAACCAGGATTGCCCTACCCTTTGTAGGGTGGATAGTACCCTACACACCTGCAGAGTTTCAGCCTCCTAGCTTTTCCCTCTTGGAGAAAACAACTTTCCAGGGTTATTTTTCTCTATGCAGAAACATGCTTGAAATGCAGGGAAAGCTAAAACAATAAGCGGTCATACTGAAACTGGCAGTTAAGCCAGAACCAGGATTGCCCTACCCTTTGTAGGGTGGATAGTACCCTACACACCTGCAGAGTTTCAGCCTCCTAGCTTTTTCCTCTTGGAGAAAAACAACTTTCCAGGGTTATTTTTTTCTCTATGCAGAAACATGCTTGAAATGAATAGGGAAAGCTAAAACAATAAACGGTCATACTGAAACTGGCAGTTAAGCCAGAACCAGGATTGCCCTGCCTCTTTGTAGGGTGGATAGTACCCTACACACCTGCAGAGTTTCAGCCTCCTAGATTTTTCCCTCTTGGAGAAAAACAACTTTCCAGGGTTATTTTTTCTCTATGCAGAAACATGCTTGAAATGCATAGGGAAAGCTAACATCAATAAGCGGTCATACTGAAACTGGCAGTTAAGCCAGAACCAGGATTGCCCTACCCTTTGTAGGGTAGATAGTACCCTGCACATCTGCAAAGTTTCAGCCTCCTAGCTTTTTCCTCTTGGAAACCCAACTTTCCTCAGGTATTTTTTTCTCTATGCAAAATATGCTTGAAATACAAAAAGAAAGCTAAAAACAATAAGCGGTCATACTGAAACTGGCAGTTAAGCCAGAACCAGGATTGCCCTACCCCTTGTAGGGTGGATAATACCCTACACACCTGCAGAGTTTCAGCCTCCTAGCTTTTTGCCTCTCGCAGACAAACAACTTTCCAGGGTTATTCTTTCTGCATGCAGAAACATGCCTCAAATGGATAGGTAAAGGTAAAACAATAAACAGTCATACTGAAACTGGCAGTTAAGCCAGAACCAGGATTGCCCTACCCTTTGTAGGGTGGATAGTACCCTACACACCTGCAGAGTTTCAGCCTCCTAGCTTTTTCCCTCTTGGAGAAAACAACTTTCCAGGGTTATTTTTTTCTCTATGCAGAAACATGCTTGAAATGCATAGGGAAAGCTAAAAACAATAAGCGGTCATACTGAAACTGGCAGTTAAGCCAGAACCAGGATTGCCCTACCCTTTGTAGGGTGGATAGTACCCTACACACCTGCAGAGTTTCAGCCTCCTAGCTTTTTCTCTTGGAGAAAACAACTTTCCAGGGTTATTTTCTCTATGCAGAAACATGCTTGAAATGCATAGGGAAAGCTAAAAACAATAAATGGTCATACTGAAACTGGCAGTTAAGCCAGAACCAGGATTGCCCTGCCCTTTGTAGGGTGGATAGTACCCTACACACCTGCAGAGTTTCAGCCTCCTAGCTTTTTTTGCTCTTGGAGAAAAACAACTTTCCAGGGTTATTATTTCTCTATGCAGAAACATGCTTGAAATGCAAATGAAAGTTAAAAACAATAAATGGTCATACTGAAACTGGCAGTTAAGCCAGAACCAGGATTGCCCTACCCCTTTGTAGGGTGGATAGTACCCTACACACCTGCAGAGTTTCAGCCTCCTAGCTTGTTCCCTCTTGGAGAAAAACAACTTTCCAGGGTTATTTTTTCTCTATGCAGAAACATGCTTGAAATGCATAGGGAAAGCTAAAAACAATAAATGGTCATACTGAAACTGACAGTTAAGCCAGAACCAGGATTGCCCTGCCCTTTGTAGGGTGGATAGTACCCTACACACCTGCATAGTTTTAGCCACCTAGCTTTTTCCCTCTTGGAGAAAAACAACTTTCCAGGGTTATTTTTTCTGTATGCAAAAACATGCTTGAAATACATAGGGAAAGCTAAAAACAATAAACGGTCATACTGAAACTGGCAGTTAAGCCAGAACCAGGATTGCCCTACCCTTTGTAGGGTAGATAGTACCCTGCACATCTACAAAGTTTCAGCCTCCTAGCTTTTTCCCTCTTGGAGAAAAACAACTTTCCAGGGATAGTACTATCCACCCTACAAAGGGGTAGGGCAATCCTGGTTCTGGCTTAACTGCCAGTTTCAGTATGACCTTTTATTGTTTTTAGCTTTCCCTATGCATTTCAAGCATGTTTCTGCATAGAGAAAAAAATACCTGTGGAAAGTTCTTTTTCTCCATGAGGGAAAAAGCTAGGAGGCTGAAACTCTGCAGGTGTGTAGGGTACTATCCACCCTACAAAAGGGCAGGGCAATCCTGGTTCTGGCTTAACTGCCAGTTTCAGTATGACCGTTTATTGTTTTTAGCTTTCCCTATGCATTTCAAGCATGTTTCTGCATAGAGAAAAAATAACCCTGGAAAGTTGTTTTTCTCCAAGAGGGAAAAAGCTAGGAGGCTGAAACTCTGCAGGTGTGTAGGGTACTATCCACCCTACAAAGGGGTAGGGCAATCCTGGTTCTGGCTTAACTGCCAGTTTCAGTATGACCGTTTATTGTTTTTAGCTTTCCCTATGCATTTCAAGCATGTTTCTGCATAGAAAAATAATAACCCTGGAAAGTTGTTTTTCTCCAAGAGGGAAAAACCTAGGAGGCTGAAACTCTGCAGGTGTGTAGGGTATTATCCACCCTACAAAAGGGTTGGGCAATCCTGGTTCTGGCTTAACTGCCAGTTTCAGTACGACCGTTTATTGTTTTTAGCTTTCCCTATGCATTTCAAGCATGTTTCTGCATAGAGAAAAAACAACCCTGGAAAGTTGTTTTTCTCCAAGAGGGAAAAAGCTAGGAGGCTGAAACTCTGCAGGTGTGTAGGCTACTATCCACCCTACAAAGGGGTAAGGCAATCCTGATTCTGGCTTAAGTGCCAGTTTCAGTACGACTGTTTATTGTTTTTAGCTTTCCCTATGCATTTCAAGCATGTTTCTGCATAGAGAAAAAATACCCCTGGAAACTTGTTTTTCTCCAAGAGGGAAAAAGCTAGGAGACTGAAACTTTGCAGGTGTGTAGGGTACAATCCACCATACAAAGTGGTAAGGCAATCCTGGTTCTGGCTTAACTGCCAGTTTCAGTATGACCATTTATTGTTTTTAGCTTTCTTTTTGAATTTCAAGCATGTTTCTGCATATAGAAAAAATACCCCTGGAAACTTGTTTTTCTCCAAGAGTTAAAAAGCTAGGAGGCTGAAACTTTGCAGGTGTGTTGGGTACTATCCACCCTACAAAGGGGTAAGGCAATCCTGGTTCTGGCTTAACTGCCAGTTTCAGTATGACTGTTTATTGTTTTTAGCTTTCTTTTTGCATTTCAAGCATATTTCTGCATAGAGAAAAAAATACCTGAGGAAAGTTGGTTTTCTCCAAGAGGGAAAAAGCTAGGAGGCTGAAACTTTGTAGATGTGCAGGGTACTATCTACCCTACAAAGGGTAGGGCAATCCTGGTTCTGGCTTAACTGCCAGTTTCAGTATGACCGTTTATTGTTTTTAGCTTTCCCTATGTATTTCAAGCATGTTTTTGCATAGAGAAAAAATAACCCTGGAAAGTTGTTTTTCTCCAAGTGGGAAAAAGCTAGGAGGCTGAAACTATGCAGGTGTGTACGGTACTATCCACCCAACAAAGGGCAGGGCAATCCTGGTTCTGGCTTAACTGCCAGTTTCAGTATGACCGTTTATTGTTTTTAGCTTTCCCTATGCATTTCAAGCATGTTTCTGCATAGAGAAAAAATAACCCTGGAAAGTTGTTTTTCTCCAAGAGGAAAAAAGCTAGGAGGCTGAAACTCTGCAGGTGTGTAGGGTACTATCCACCCTACAAAGGGGTAGGGCAATCCTGGTTCTGGTTTAACTGCCAGTTTCAGTATGACCGTTTATTGTTTTAGCTTTCCCTATGCATTTCAAGCATGTTTCTGCATAGAGAAAAAATAACCCTGGAAAGTTGTTTTTCTCCAAGAGGGAAAAAGCTAGGAGGCTGAAACTCTGCAGGTGTGTAGGGTACTATCCACCCTACAAAGGGGCAGGGCAATCCTGGTTCTGGCTTAACTGCCAGTTTCAGTATGACCGTTTATTGTTTTTAGCTTTCCCTATGCATTTCAAGCATGTTTCTGCATAGAGAAAAAATAACCCTGGAAAGTTGTTTTTCTCCAAGAGGGAAAAAGCTAGGAGGCTGAAACTCTGCAGGTGTGTAGGGTATTATCCACCCTACAAAGGGGTAGGGCAATCCTGGTTCTGGCTTAACTGCCAGTTTCAGTATGACCGTTTATTGTTTTTAGCTTTCTTTTTGCATTTCAAGCATGTTTCTGCATAGAGAAAAAAATACCTGTGGAAAGTTGTTTTTCTCCAAGAGGGAAAAAGCTAGGAGGCTGAAACTCTGCAGGTGTGTAGGGTACTCTCCAACCTACAATGGGGTAGGGCAATCCTGGTTCTGGCTTAACTGCCAGTTTCAGTATGACCGTTTATTGTTTTTATCTTTCCCTATGCATTTCAAGCATGTTTCTGCATGAAGAAAAAATAACCCTGGAAAGTTGTTTTTCTCCAAGAAGAAAAAAGCTAGGAGGCTGAAACTCTGCAGGTGTGTAGGGTATTATCCACCCTACAAAGGGGTAGGGCAATCCTGGTTCTGGCTTAACTGTCAGTTTCAGTATGACCATTTATTGTTTTTAGCTTTCTTTTTGCATTTCAAGCATGTTTCTGCATAGAGAAAAAAATACCTGTGGAAAGTTGTTTTTCTCCAAGATGGAAAAAGCTAGGAGGCTGAAACTCTGTAGGTGTGTAGGGTACTATCCACCCTACAAAGGGGTAGGGTAATCCTGGTTCTGGCTTAACTGCCAGTTTCAGTATGACCGTTTATTGTTTTTAGCTTTCCCTATGCATTTCAAGCATGTTTCTGCATAGAGAAAAAGTAACCCTGGAAAGTTGTTTTTTCTCCAAGAGGGAAAAAGCTAGGAGGCTGAAACTCTGCAGGTGTGTAGGGTACTATCCACCCTACAATGGTGCAGGGCAATCCTGGTTCTGGGTTAACAGCCAGTTTCAGTGTGACCATTTATTGTTTTTAGCTTTCCCTATGCATTTCAAGCATGTTTCCTCATAGAGAAAAAATAACCCTGGAAAGTTGTTTTTCTCCAAGAGGGAAAAAGCTAGGAGGCTGAAACTCTGCAGGTGTGTAGGGTACTATCCACCCTACAAAGGGGTAGGGCAATCCTGGTTCTGGCTTAACTGCCAGTTTCAGTATGACCGTTTATTGTTTTTAGCTTTCCCTATGCATTTCAAGCATGTTTCTGCATGGAGAAAAAATAACCCTGGAAAGTTGTTTTTCTCCAAGAGGAAAAAAGCTAGGAGGCTGAAACTCTGCAGGTGTGTAGGGTACTATCCACCGTACAAAGGGGCAGGGCAATCCTGGTTTTTGTT
>NW_025052748.1:0-10748 GCF_019279795.1 Protopterus annectens | reverse complement strand
CCGGGGGCCCCCAACCTGCATTGATAACATGATACAGGTATTCCCTGGTGTCAGTGGCATCTGTCCATACAGGGCATGTGTGTAAGGCATTGTACATCCTTTGTGGATCAAATTTGATGGCACCACATATGTTGCAGGCATCCAATGGGGAACATAGTGAAGATGCATTCTCCGCAATTATGTGCCTATTGCACTGCTGGACAGGGTGCATGTCATTCCCTCTGCAGCCCACTGCAATCACATCATGCTTACTATCTGTCAACAATATTCAGGGTACTAGC
Source organism: Protopterus annectens (assembly GCF_019279795.1). NCBI lineage: Eukaryota > Metazoa > Chordata > Ceratodontiformes > Protopteridae > Protopterus > Protopterus annectens. The sequence continues at coordinate 10,467 of NW_025052748.1, read as the reverse complement.
AACATAGCAGTAGTTTCCTAGGCAAGTGTGTTTGTGTATGAGACATGGGTTCAGACTGTATTCTGGGTAATATTAGGGTTGCTTACTTTGTTCACCAAGCCTTTTATCAGATGTAGGGGTATGTCTTTCCACCCCAATCTCTTGGCTGATTGAAATCTGTAATCCTTGTGAGGTGGACATTGTGACATATAATGCGGCCACCATATAGGAAAACTACAAAACCCACTCTTCAACAAGTCCAGTTGTTACACACTCACAGCCATCTCCACACAGGATATGACTGACAAACACACACTTGCCATGTCTTGGAATAGAACTCCTACCTAACTAATTTATCACACTACAGCATTAGCCAGTTATAACAGACACCATGCAGATTACTGGGCTATACCTTCCCCAATGGTGTATTTCACAGTTTAGGACATCAGCACACTTGTCAAAGGTAGGCAATGGAGATTGCATTGCCTGTGAATGGTCTCAAAAGCATTGCTCACTAAGCGGAGAAAGGAACACACACACACAGCCTCTCTTGCCATGTCTGGGACTAGAACACCTAACAAACTAGTTAATTATACTACAGCATTACACAGTTATAGCGCACGCCATTCAAATTACTGGGTGATGTGTTCCCCAAAGGTGTATTTCACAGTTGATGACATCAGCACACTTGACAAAGGCAGGCAATGGAGATTGCAGTGCCTATGAATGGTCTCAAAAGCATTGCTCACTACATGGAGAAAGAAGCACACACACATCCACACTTGCCATGTCTGGGAATAGAATACCTACCTACCTAACTAGCTTATTACATTACAGCACTACGCAATTATAGTACATGCCACGTACATTACTGGAGTACTTATTCCACAAAGGTCTATTTCACAATGAATGACATCAGCAGGATTGCCAAAGTAGGGCATTTCAAATGTACTGCAGGTGAGTATCCTAAAATGCATTGCTCCCTACACAGACATTGAAACACACACAAAACATCCAGAACTGCCATGGTTGGGTATGGAGCCCTACCACAGTTCTAAATCACACTCCAGCAGTACACAGTTACCAGACGCACTACGGAGATTACTGGGGTACAATGCTCCCAGAGGTGTATTTCTAGGTAGGTGACATCAGCAGCCTTGCCAAAGTTGAGTATATGAATTGTAAGGAGTGTGACTACCCTAAATATAATTGTTCTTTACTCAGTCAGAGACAGACAGACACACAGTTGTCCAATCTGGGGTTAGAACACCTACCTAACTACTTTATCACACTACAGCTGTATGCAGTTACAGAGATTAGTGGGTTACAACCTTCCCAGATGTATATTTCTAGGTGGGTGACATCAGCAGCCTTGCCAAAATTGAGTATATGAATTGTAAGGAGTGTGAGTACTCTAAAAAGCATTGTTCTCTACTCAGTCAGAGACAGACGGACACCAACACACACACTTGCTAGGTCTGGGGTTAGAACACCTAACTAACTACTTCATCATACTACAGCAGTACACAGTTACAGGACGCACTACAGAGATTACTAGGTTAAAACCTTCCCAGAGGTGTATTTCTAGGTGGGCGACATCAGCAGCCTTGCCAAAGTTGAGTATATGAATTGTAAGGAGTGTGAGCACTCTAAAAAGCATTGTTCACTACTCATTCAGATGGCACATACACAGTTACCAGATCTGGGGGTAGAACACCTAACTAACTACTTTATCACACTACAGCAGTACGTAGTTACAGGACACACTACGGAGATTACTAGGCTACAGCTCTCCCAAAGGTGTATTTCACATTGGATGACCTCAGCAGGCTTGCCATAGTAGGGCTATGGGGAGAGCGGTGTGTGCATGGGCCATAACCCATTTATCTAGGGGTTGACATGCCGCATGCGGGCACACAGGGGGTCATATGTCATAAGCGTGTGTATACAGCTACAAGATGACTACTTCCTTGTACAGTCATGTTGCACTGCTGGCACATGCACCACATAGTCTGTAATATTGACAGATACTGGTGGCTAGTATCTGCAGTGGGTGACATCTGCACCTCATGTGTTTGGGGCCCTTTGGCTGTGTGCTGGGTGGGACAGGCCTGGATGGCTCCTTGTCACAGTGACCCTTTTCCACACATCTATGTACATCTACCTTTGCCTTATTTTAGTGTGCTGTCATGACATATATGTCTGTATTCCTATCCACTGTGTGTGCAAGGCATGACTGGTGCATACTGACAAGTGTCTGCACTAACAACTGCAACTGCCAGATATGTCTAGTCCACTGGTGTTTGCAGTCATGGCATGTGTTTAAGTGTGTGAGCATGCCCAGTATGCCCTTCTGTATTGAATGTGTGGATCACATCTAGGTAGTTTGTACTCCTGTGCAGACCTTTGTGTACTACAGTTATGGGTAGCAAACTGTTTCTGCAGAATATCTGTTGATCATTTGGCAATATGGAGTCAAAATGTGCATGGTATAGTGTGTATCATAGGTGATTGTGTCTGTGCTGCTTCTGCTACATAGTACTGGTGTTAGCGGAGATATTCAGACATGCGTACTGTTATACACTGTGATGTTTTATGTCTTCAGGTCTTGTCAGACGGACAATTGTGCTCACAGTGATATACTGGGGAACACACGTTGAATGCAGCTGTGTTCAGTATTGTGGTCAGATACCTACATATTCATGAAAGGTTATGGCATTCTGGGGAATGAGCTGCAGACACCTGCTGCTGGATCTGTGCATCCAGTTCAGCACCTTGGTATCATGCTGGCAGAGGATCCTATACTTGTACATCCACTGACATGACAGTATGGCCTTATCTTGCTGTGGCAATACCTCACAGCTGTACAGATTCACACAGGTTACCCAGAGGCAGGGCTCATAAGTTAGGAAACTGTCCCTATTGTGGTGTATAGGCAGGTTTGTAGCCACCCATTATTATGTTTGCAGCCAGGGATAGCATGTGACTAAGGCTTTGTTTGTTGGACCTTGCATATTCCATGCTGCCTATGCTCCCACCACACCCCTTGATTATTCTATCCTCATCCATACATTATGCATACATTTGCTGATACTTGCCCTATAGTTTTCACCACATAACAGCTGTGTTTTGGTGTCGGTCCACAGTTCATGCAGTGGGACATGGTGGACATGTGACTGTGGTCTGTCCACATGTCCTTGCATGTGGCTTGTGTGGAGTGCGTTATGTTGTTATTTGAGTGTCCATTGGCAGGGTGGGACACAGGAGGCTATTTGGTGGTGATGCTGGGACATGGTGGACATGTGACTGTGGTCTGTGCACATGTCCTTGCATGTGGCTTGTGTGGAGTGCGTTATGTTGTTATTTGGGTGTCCATTACATAGCATACATTGGCAGTACGGGTGGGACACAGGGCTTGGCAGAGGTCTGCAGGCTATTTGGTGGTGATGCAGGCCAGATGTAGCAGGCCAGTGCATTCCGTCAGTCCTACAGCCTCAGACTGCCATACAGTATATTCCCTTGGGGTGATAGGGTAGGTTTGCTAGGTGTTCATGCCAATACTTTCTATTGGTATTGATCAGGTGGTGTGCATGGTGGCAGGGTGCTACTTACAGCTAGGTACACAGCAGGGTGGGACACTTGCACTGCATGCTGCATTATTTTCCTATTGCCATACACTTGTGGGGGTCATATTGTACTCCTCCCAACAGCAGGGGTATGACCAGAGAGGTCCATGTAGTTGGTGTTTGGGTTATCTGGGTGTATGTGTGCTATGGAAACTACTTGCATCTGACTCACAGATATACATGGGGCATTCCAGTTATGCTGGCTTGTGCTGGGACATCAGCCATTTCCCAATACATCAGCCCTGTCACCTTTGTGATCTGCAAGTGCTCAGGCAGATGACATCAGCATTCCCTACTACAAGGCCAGATACTGAGATGCATACCTGTATGTACAGTTCCAAGGGTGTGTCCATTTCACACTTACACATCATATACTGTATGCCAGGGGTACCGTTTCCTGTGTACTGGTTGTATATCTAATCCAACAGTCATGCATTGTCTATCCTTCTGATGATGACACATATTACTACCATACATTTACAATTACTTACTGCTAGCATGTGTTATACTGGGGGTGATTGTCTTTGGCACTGTGGTTGTGAGGACTTGGCCATGTCATCGTCACTTGTGGGCAATGGCCACCAGGTCACAACTCAACATGCAGACATACTGACCAATCTCACACAATACGTAACACACACCAAACTAACACATGCATACGTGCATATTGTACAAATGCTACAATCTAACCTGTTACCTTGGTCAGCTCAGGTCATCTGTGCTCCACTGATATTATACCTAAATATACATGTTACTACATGTCTACATCATAAGGGGAGGGGGGATTCACCTGACTGTTACTACATTTCGGCATAGGATTTGGGGGGAGCACACATGACACTTGTACACATTTGCTATGACTGTACTGGTATGTCAGGCACTCCATTTCATTCTGTATCCTAACCTATCATGCTGACTAGTGGCATATCAGTGTACTACAGATTTTTGGTCTGGTTGACCTACATATCAGTTTCTGACTTCCTAGCCTTCAGAGCTAACATCCCACTGCCTGACCTGTTGTAGTGTGTCTGTGTAGGTCTGGGATGGGATGTTCTCCATAGCCATCATTCAGAAACCTTAGCACTGCCTTTGTTTGTGTTTGTCTACAGCTGTCCTGCTGGCTGACACTGTTGTTGGGTATGAGAGCCTCCCTGACTGGCATGTGTGTGTCATATGGACACCCATGTGTCCCAGCACATTTCCTGCAGTGGGTTTTGTCACCTTGTCTAGTACTGGCTATTATGGAGGCACCTGTATTTGTTGCAGATCTCATGCTGCCAATAGAGGTGTCTACTATCTGCTGGCATCCAATTTAGCCACTCAGTCCCCTTGTATGATCGCATCCATACCATAGATACATGTAAATACACATACTACTCCATTTGGTAATTGTTTGGATGAGTGACTTACCTTGTGCCAATATTGAGGATGGTGCTGGAGGGCTGACTATGTTGGATGTACATAGTACACTCCCTATACATGATAAAGCACAGGTAGCATCATGTTTGGCATCCCTTTTACTGTATGTGTGAGTCAGAGTGAGGTGTCATTCCCTGGGTCCCTACTGTGTCAGTGTATGTGATATGCGTTGCTTCTTTGCCAAGGCCAAGGCATACTGGGCATGCCTCCTTCTGCCTACTGGGGCAGGCTCAGGTTGTTCCTCTTCCGACTCTGTGTCAGTGCAGGCCTTGGCAATGGCGGGGGGCTGTGTGGCCCTGGACTATGCTGTTCCTGCTGTAGCTGTTTCTGCAGGATCATATTGTGTAGCATGGCACATACCATGACAATTTGGGTACATGTGGTTGGTGAGTACTGCAAGGCTGCTCCGGACGTGTCCAGGCACCGGAATTGTGACGTAAGCATCCCAACCAAACGCTCTATTATGATTCTTGTCTGTGCGTGGGCCTCATTATGGAGTAGTTGTTCAGGTGTCTGTGCATTTCTGATGGGTGTCATCAGCCACAGCTCCAGTGCATAACCAGCATCCCCCACTAGCTTAACAACAGGGATGTCTCCACTGGCAAATTTCTGATACAGCTGTGTCAGATGCCAGATGTGGGAGTCATGATAGCTTCCAGGGCAGCCAGCACACACATTCATTATAATGCCCTGGGCATCACACATGACCTGGCAGTTGATGGAGGGGAAGCCCTTGCAGTTGATGTAGGCCCTACCCTGCTCACCGGTGGCGCTTTGATGCATATGTGCATGCAATCTATAGCACCCACTACCTCAGGGTATTCTACTATTTGGTGGAAGAGATGCATATTGCTGGCTAACACCTCAACGCTGGTGGGGAAAGTCATGTGCTCACTGGCATAAGCTGACATGGCATCCAGGAACTGGTGAAATACCCTGGATGCTGATGCTTGTGAGATCCCCATGATATCCCCAGTTGGCCTTTGGAAGGTACCTGTGGCTAGTATTCTTATCCCTAGACATAACTTGGTATCCACTGGAATGGGTTCCCCTCTGTTGGTTCTGTGTTTGAGACGTGGCTGGCACAGCTCAACAATTTGCTGTAGAAGGTCTCTGTCCACTCTATATCACTCCACTATCTCCAGCTCATGTTGCCCCTGGTAGGTGACCCTGGGTCTGAACACTGTTCTCCATCTCCTCACTATGGGTTGGTTGAGAGCATTATCATCCTCAACACCCTCAGCCTCTTCCACATGTTGATTTATGAGAGCAACTGCAGCCCCTATCATTTTGTTGCTTTTGTAAGGTAAAATCACCCCCCCTGTATACACTATTAGTGTAGAGTATATGGGAAAAACCAGAGTGGAAGGTAGTTGCATAGTTTATAGTGGTGTCATGGGCTGGGCTGCTGCATGTGTAATTGGCTGATTCTGATACTTTTCACCTGTCAGCTATGCTAGTTCTCCTTGGTTACCTTCCTACTGCTGGTTTCCCTTCCTATCTCCTTCCTGGTTAAGCCCGGGGGTGGCCCATGCAAACACAGTGCTCAAATGTGCACAGAGCTGCTATTTCCTGTTTTTTTATACCTGATGCATGCCGCACAAACACATGTATGCATTGTAAGCACCTTTTTACAGGATTTTGGCTTGTTCTACCTGTGTACACCATGATTTTCTTGGTATAAGATAAAACAGCCCTAGACACACCCCCCTGCCTTAGCTTAGCTTAGCTAAGGACAAACACGAGCCATAGTGCTCCAATTAGCTTACAGCATGCCTGACACACCCCCTTCTGATGTCAGCTATGTCTAGAGCTTACACTAATGGTTTTCCTAGTCCTACACTCTTGGGTGCAGGCTTGCACCGACAGGGAATCTAGGATTCTCTATCATTCCCCTCATTTGCTTAGGATTGCCTGCTAATCCTTAGTTTCATGTCCTACACTCAGCCTTCCCCCTTAGCAGCCAGCCTGCACTGGCCATGTTGTATTCTGCCTGCCATTCATACCTCTCAACCATGCCGAATTGCTCGGTTTTTACCGCATTTTGGGGTTCAAATGAAGGGGTGCCATGATTCCCGAGTGGCACCCCTTCATTTCCGATTTTTTCTATTTGTGTTTTAATTTTCATGGCTTGTGCAGCTGACGTCATCACGTACGCGATGATGTCAGCTCCCTCGGGGATTCCAGCCTGCGCGATGACATCAGCACCCTCTACCAGCCTGTCGGAATTGAGCTAAAGGAGCTCATGCATTTCCGGCTGGCTGGCTGTTTCAAATGCGAGCGGGAACAGTTTAGGACTAGCCGCTGGCCTGCAGCAGCATGAAGAGCTTGTTTGGGACTGTTTTTCAAGTGCGAGCGAGTGGTCGCGGAATGAAAGAACTTGCTTGGGACGAATCTTTCAGCAGATATGGTAAGCTTTTGTGTGTTAGAGACATATAATTTATTCAGAAACATAGTGTCATCTTGCACACTGTTGGTTGTCTGTCAGGAAAGTGAATCTCAGTGAGATTATAGGATTTAAGATTTTCAATTGTAAAGACTTCCCTGTTTTTCTGGTAACAACACAGCTTCTCATACACAGTAGAAGTGAGATGATATAAGGCTACTAGTACAACTCTGCCTGAACCACAGTGATCCATGTCCTTGGTAAAACATACCAAAGTCTGGTATATTAACCTTTTTGACTTTTGGCACTATCCATATTTCAAAGAACAACAAATGCTTGTAGTTCCGGAACTTTGCTAGAGGCCCTATGGACGATAATGTAGATACGTTTTAATTATTTTGTTTTTGCCTATGGGGTGTCATTTGGGGAATAAAGCATACTGTTTGGACATGTGGTATTACCTGATTTTGGTAAATTCTTTTTTCAGGATAAAGGTTGGTCCCATGCAAGGGCTTGGAGTTTAGTATTTGTCACCTGCTAAACTTAATGCATGTGTAAGTGATATTTGATACAAGTCTTTATCTTGCCTATATATACATAGATCTCTCTCTATATAGATATATAGATATAGACATGTAGGTTTATCCATGTTTAGCCCTGCTTGACTTGAGAGATTTATGCTTTAACTGCTTTTAAGGGCAGCAAGAAGTTTTAAGTGCCTGATATGAATCCACGTCTGAGACAAATAGTGACAAGACTGGTAAGAGATATATACCACGTGTGGCACACAAAACTGTGGCTCAACACTCTAAGGTAGACCATTTGTAATATGCCATACCAGATGGGTTGCATGATGGCATCATGCTGTAACAGAATGGGCTTACACCATGATTATACCATGTCTCAAGCAGACTGCCCTCTAAAACTATTGTGGCATGTAAACAGAAAGGCACTTTGGCTTATCACACTGCCTATCCATCTAAGACGTTATTTTTTAGGGCTTCATTTACAAATTGCTTATTTGTCTGGCTAGTAACAACAGTCTCGGTTCTTATATTTAATTACTGGCTAAACAGAAATGGAAGTGCGCAGCAAACAAGCTAGCATATGGATGATAGATATATGCAATAGTGAGTATATAATGTAGAGTATTTAAGTATGCAATGAATGTGAGACTGGAACACCTGATTGATTTATATTAACCTTTTGTGGAATTTGTCATTTTGGAAAAAATAATTTTGTTTCAAGAGTAGCTGTGTGTGTGTGTGTGTGTGTGTGTGTGTGTGTGTGTGTGTGTGTGTGTGTGTGTGTGTGTGTGTGTGTGTTTCTTACTTTACAGTAGGCACTTATATTTTGTGTTAGAACTATTTGCATATGCTTTTCATTTATTTGGTCTAAGCAGTGCTGCTTATGCCAAATCGGTTTATGAGTTTGTGTTGTTCGTAGAACAACAGGTAGAATGTTTGCTTTTCATGCAGAAGGCTGTTGGTTCTACTGCTTTTCATTTATGACAGCCAGTGTGTGTGTGTGTGTGTGTGTGTGTGTGTGTGTGTGTGTGTGTGTGTGTGTGTGTGTGTGTGTGTGTGTGTGTGAGTAAACTTTTATGATGGAAATGTTCTGACTTGGGCAATTTTGTCATTATTGCTTCATGCATTTTGTTTCATTGCATACTGGAAAAATAATTTAAAATGCGCTCCAAGTCTTAAGTGTGCTGTATTATACAAGGAATATAATTTAATAAAGTCAGGAAGGTGTATCAAAGAACACATGTATGTTTCTTATTTTGTGTGCAAGGGGCCTATGATTTGAAAACAGCCCAAAGGTAATCTTTATCCACCACCAGCCAGATGCATTTTCTTTGGATGTGGTGTAGGTTTCAATGAATGTGAAGTTTTAATGCCAAGTCTATTTTTCATTGTGATATAGTATTGCTTTGTTTAGCAGATATCTGTTAGTGTTTTGTGCATTGTGCTCCAAAATTTAAGAATAAATCCAAATAATCATTGTATAAGTAAAGCAGTATGCGCACATTAGTGTTTATGGTAAATGTGGTGAAATTGCCAGGTAATGGGACATTGGAATGGCTGCAGGGGGTCAGTGGTGCCATATTTTGTTTGTCTGTTCTTCAGTTTGCATTTGAAAATTGATACCCCAGAATTCCATTGGAGTGGGTGGGGCTACGTAATTATGTATGCAAATTAGATATTAATCAGTGTACAGATTTGTACCGATTTTTCATGGGCTTTGCCCAGATTTTTGATGTTTCCAGGTTGAGAGGTATGCTGCCATTGACTATTATGGCAAAATAATAACTTTCTTTATAATGGTTGTTTTAGTTTTTTTTTTTTTTTAGCCTGATCCCATTTGCCCACCACTGCCCGTAGCTTAAATGGCCAATGTCGGGCAAAAAATAATAAAAGTTAAATATTTCATTTGTATACTGTTTTTCATGTCAATGGCATATGGCCATTGGCATGGATTACACATCATATGCACACTATATTTGGGGCTGTCATGCCTCCGTTTTGTAGTTTGTAGAAATTTACTCAGTTACTAACCGAGTACATTTCTGCAGATTGCACTCGTCCTGCATGGACAGCTGCCAGCTTCCTGGATCGCAAATTACCCTCATTTGCATGGTATTCACCTGCAAATAAGGGTAATTTGCATACAGGAGCTTGGTCCATACAGCATTAGTCTAACGTCCCGGGAGCTCTTTCCTGGATCGCACGTTGGCCATATTGCCGAAAATAGCTCTTAGACTTATCCTGCACACCATGCAGGGCTTCATAAATCTGGGGGATTATTACTTACATATAAAATAGTACAAATAACAAATAAATTTGTAAAATTACAAATAACTGTTTAACTTAAAAAGTAATTACAAGAGGAACTGCTATGTCACACACATAATATGCTAAACAGGACAGTGACTGAAGTTACTACTGAATTTTACTGTTAGTGATTTTACAGTACTTCAATGGAGCTGGCTAATCTTCACAGCAATTGTTGCACAGACAATTATTATTTTATTTTTATTTATTTAAGTTTGATTTT
>NW_025052747.1:0-10513 GCF_019279795.1 Protopterus annectens | reverse complement strand
GTGTGTGTGTGTGCCTGTGTGTGTGCATGTCTGTGTTTGTGCATGTGTGCGTGAGTGTGTGTGTTATGAGGACAACAGTAATACTTGGATATACTCACTGATGTGGTCTGGTAATTCCCCATTGCATTAGTAGTGCTGCATACATAGGTAGCCAGTTATCCATTGGCTGTTGGCATTATGATGTGTATACCTGGTATGTACTTTTCCCTCTCAATGCATGTTCTGTGCTACAGACCTTGTTATGCTATCAGTTGTCCTGTGTTCACATATTGGACAGGATGTCCTGGTGTCTCATGTGTCACTACATCCCAGCACAATCCCAAGGAGAAGTACTGCCATGTGATCAATCCCACTATTGCCTGTGCATACATGGACACCCGCACAGACAGACACACATGCACACATGCACACAGACATCAGACATGCATTGACCACACTCCACCAGATTGCACTTACACACACATTCAACACCCATCCCACACCCATCCCACACACACACCTACATGCGGGGTTGTACACCTTTTGTACACAAAGTCCTTCCATTACCCTTCTGTCAGCATGCATTACATCTGGTGCTCAACAGCATGCAGTGCAACCAAAGTGACCTCATCACAGAAGCAGTATACATGCGAGTGATGCATGGGCTGTGTTGGTATGTGATGGCCCTTCCCCTTGTCAACACTGCACCCATGTACGAAGTGTTACTGTCGACCTGTTTTGCACCCTGCCTTGTACTGTGCACCATACCAGACAGGTGTACAAACCATTGCTGCTTATGTAGTACTGTGTCTATTATGTCAGCTCCAATGCTCACAGCCCCTGTGTGTTACAGCACCTCATACCTGGGATGATATGTGAACAGATATATTTTGTGAATGCCTGATGTCTGCTTTACAGATCACAACATCAGCAGTGCATGTAAGGCCAGTACAGGGCTATTACACTGGCACCCATCAGACCTTAACATGGCTGTTGGGGGTACCCTACACATGTCCCAGAACTCTGCATGGTTTCAAGGCCTACTCATGTGCACATACCTTGGAGTGCACACACTGCTGTCACTATTGCTGTGGGGTCTGGATTACACCTACCACAGTTACATAACCTGTTTGTGTGCAGTTACAGCCATGAGGGTGGTGTTTCACACATGTCCCTACTGTAGGCCATGTGTCCTGCCATACTCCCAATCCCTGTGGACACATTGCACAATGACAGGATATTAGGTATCTTGCATGTGTCTCTTGTACCCTTCCAATACTCCAGCATGGTCCCTACTGTGATGGAGTGCATTTCACAACAACAAAATGTGAACGTATACAGCATGCAGTATGGATAGGTGTGTTAGATGTGTGCATGGAATATCCCATAGCCATTACATGCACAGTGCAGACAGATGATCCACTGTGGCAACCCCTAACAGGGAAATGCTGAAAGAAGAAGAAGAAAAGGAAGATTACATGCACAGTGTCTTGTCATGTATGAACATGAACCATACTCACCGGCTACAGGCTGCTGCTGTGGTGGTATCCTGGAGGGACCTACATCAGAGTGTGAGAATGTTGTTGTCAGTGGCATTTGTAAAGGGTGAGTGCAGCATTATGTTACATCTAAAGTAGGGGTCCACAATACTACAACTTATGCACGTCTGTTTATTACTACTACACAGCAACAGACTATGTATATGACATCTCATATTTGCATGATGTACCTGTACAGATGCAGATGCATACACATGAGTGGTGTACTGATGTGCCCTGGGGCCTTACCTGCATGCTCCTCAGGCAGTGTGTTGGTGGCACCCACCTCCACAATGCATCCTGCCAGTTTTTGGTGCTGCAGGTTGGCAGGTGCCACAAGGCTCCTGAGTAGCTCCTCCGCACGTGTGAGGGGTGGATGGATGGCTTGTCCCCTCCCTGTTGTGAGGTGGTCTCCCCATACAGCAGCAGCACACCGACGTACATGGTGAAGCAGGTCACTGCAATGATGCTCATAGCTGAGGTTATGCAGTCCGACATCATTGACTAGTTCGTTCCACAGGGTGGTCCTCTCCTGCTGGTCTTGGGCTGTCCATCCGAACAGCTGGTCATAGTGCTGCACCACATGTGATACTATCACCTCGGTCTCTGCAGCACTGCAGGCCAGAAGACAGATATTGGGCATCCTCCCTGGAAGACATAAAGATGGAAACAGGTCAGTGCAACCATACAGCAGGGTTAACATAGTTCTTAATACACATCTGTGTCTCCCCCCACCATATCAGCTACAAAAAGTTCATAGAATGCAATTGGTATATTGGCTGCTTGCCCACCATTGGGATATATGTTGTAATGTACCAAGATTTGCGCTATGTGTTTGTGCCATGCTCTGTGCTATGTGTTTGTAGCCATGCTCCCAGTGGGGACACTAACTCTGCTGGCCTGTTACAGACTATTTCACCTGCATGCCATTGTCAGTGCCACTATAATAATAATATATAATATAATATATATATATATATATATATATATATATATTAAAAAAAAAAAAAAATATATATATATATATATATATATATATATATATATATATATATATATATATATACGTATATGTGTAGATATATCTTGTGAGTGTTTATATACCTACATCTATATGACTGTCTGTATATCTGTAGGCATGCCTGTCTAATTATATATCACACAGATAAATATCTCTATGTGGGGTGCATACAGACATCTGGTCTACAATCTGTAACTGTATTTCATTCACAGCTGCACTGTTCTGCCTTACTGCAACACAGCCAGGTGTCACATATGAACACAGACTAATATTAGGGCGGTATATGTGGTGAGAGATTGCTGGTAAGCCTGTTATACACCTATGGCATTTGTGCATGCTGCATTAGACATTAATATGACTATCCTGCATGTGGTGTGCTCTTGACACCTATGTGTCTATCATGACAGCAGTACTTCCAACACCAGCTATTGCCCACACTAACATACCAAACACACATGTTGTTGTGTCTCTCGGCTTTTCCCGGTTAGGGGTCGCCGCAGTGGAACTCCGGTCCGCTAATGATTGGCAGATGATTTTTACGTGCTGAGTTGCCAGCCCTAATGCACAACCTTCAACGATATATATATATATATATATATATATATATATATATATATATACACATATCGCTATCTGTATACATTTCCAGATATATATCCATCCATATGTTGTTCGGATCATATATTTGGCCTGTACCTCATTCTGTTGGCAATTGACATGGATGATCACATGACTGAAGTCAGTAACTCGTGCCAACACTTTTGTTTTCAGACATCATTTCCTTCAAGATATGTGTTCTAATACATATCACTGTGTGACTAGCAACATTTTAGGTGTCTTAGAGCAGTATTTGCCATATATCCACATTTTGGCATACTTTGTCCAGAATTCTTGCATTAAGTGGTTGTGTGGTATGATTAGTACATTTCCTGTACTGCTTGACTGCTTGTGCTGGATGATATGTTTGTGAAAACATGAGGTTATATATATCTGCCATGGTTTAGTGGTAGATCAATTTGTATATGGAGTGCAGGGTCCTGGGTTCGAGCCTAGAAGTAGCATTACAATTTATGGCTGGGCAGAACAAGGGACGTTGCCTCCAGAAGGATTAACGCCCTTTTATGCAGTTTTCAACGGGTTTGCGTGAGTCTACTTGACCATAAGTACTACTAACCTCCGGTTACAGTTACTTGAACCTGTTTACTTTTATTTTGCTTAATCTGAGTAGCGCCCCCCCCCCCAATCTGGCTGCCGCATACCCCCGCAGTACTTCATGTACATGTAGGTTTTATACATGCTTAACTCAGGTGTACATGTCAGGTATGACTGTTCATGAACATCAGTGTAAGGTTAAGTGGAATTCCGGTTTAGCATTTCTGGTTAGGCTACACTCAGGTATTCGGTAGGTTTACATATGCCATACCTGTGTTGCAGAGTCGATGTGAATAGTGGAGGTGTAGGCGGGTAGGTGGTGGGGGAGTCATTTTAACTGTATAGTAGGCTGTTCGACTGATTGGTGGTGGTGCAATAGTGCAGTTTCGCAGGGTGTTGGGATATGTATGCGAGGCAGGACAGGAGGTGTCAGTGTCAGTAGTTGTTGTAAGGGTCTGAAGTGTTGGGTGGTGACAGACTTCACCAGGTGGGGATCCAGGTGTCCTTGGCTTTTCCCTTCATGTGTTTTTACATGTGTAGTCTGGGACAGCTGCGGTAATACACCTGAGTTTGGGGTCCCAGATTCTGCCAATATAGTTGTGTGGAGGGTGTCACCTACTTGTGACTGTGGACATTACTACGAATGCAACAGGGGTCGATAGGCATGTGGTGTTACTGGGCCACACAGAGGGGCTTATAGTAGGGGACATGTCCAGGGATGTGCAGGAAGGCTGACGGAAAGGTCCACAGCTGGGCATTCCTTCTACAGCAACAGCTGTATATATACTCTGCATTTGTGGGTAGGTCTGGACAATCACACCCCTTGGTGAGGGTGAGGACAGCGACATAGCTCTCAACCGATTGGAGGAAACCTCAACAGAATCAGGGACAACTCCTCATATAATCAGGGACAATCAGGGACATTTTCTATATATTTGTAGTATTAACCTGAAACATTTGCAGAATAAGGGAATGTGGATTTATATAGATTTTCTGACGTGGAACGTCTATAACTCTGTATTACTATCCTTATTTATTAAGGGCAATTCACCACCTTTTCTTCTGCACTCACCAGTTTCCAGGGGGATTGAGAGGGACAGACCTAATATCGGAGTGTATAGCATGGACAGTTGTGAGGTCTGGCCAGCCTACATTAGGTTGTTGCAACCAAGTGTTCTTTGGTGTAATTTATTGGGTTTGCAACAACACATCTGGTTATACCGTCCTTTGCCATGTAAACTTGACTTTGCCGCAGTGGGACTCATACCAGGCATGGCTGCTCATTGGGTGTTGGCTCTACCCAATGCACACTATTGCTTACATCCCTGGGGTGGTCCACATAGAACCACTCCAGCCAACAACTGCACAGCTAGGCCCATAATTACATACCGATAGTTCCCATACTGCACATCCACTTTGGCAGTCTTCCTTACTCCGGGTGCAGGTTGGGCCTGGCCCACCAGTACACACTACCCACTCACCACTTCTCAGGACCCATCAAGTATGTTGTCTCACCCCATGGATCATCAGCTTCCCCTACCTTGTAGACCGGGTACATGCATGGTCTGACATTGGACATCAGTGTAATGGCTGGAAACCCAAATATCATGGGTGTCCCACAAGGGATATTTATGTCTTTGTTACAAGATTAGACTTGGCGGGTCTCTACCACTGGTAGTATCGTGCCTGTAGTCTGGGAAGCCGTGGTGTGTTTACTTGTATCATGTGTTTGTATGTTTCACCAGTCTAGCTGTGGGGGATTGATGCTACGTGTTACACGTTTGTTGACTGGACTTCTCACCCCCATTGGCACGGCCTGAGAACATATGTAATTTGTAACTGCTGTATCATATCCTAGCTATATATATGTGTATATTTACATGCACACACATACACATACACACACACACACACACACACACACACACACACACACACACACACACACACACACACACACATGCATATATAGCTATATGTATATATGTATATATATATATATATATATATATATATATAGGTTCATAGGTTCATAGGTTTATACTAGGCTATCTGCCCTAAGGCATTTATAAGCCTAGCCCAAATTTTGTGGCTTCATACACCTTATATGAAAAATACTGTGCCCATTGGTTTGTTGTGCCTCTGTCCAGCAGTGACACAGAGATGATTCCCGGGGTAAACCTACGATCTCCCATCCACAGGTCTAGATTTCTCTTGAACAGAGTCAGCGAGGTGCTCTGCCTCACATGGACTGGGATTTTATTCCACAGCATAGGGGTCTCTGGTGATAAATCTATCCCTCCAGCACGTCCTATTTATATCCGTGCTAAGGTTTAAATCGCTTGCTCTAGTGGTTTTGGTGGATTTGGATTTTTGAGGCGGAGCATGACCATTAATTCTGGGTTGGACATGGCCTTGTATATCAGGCACATGTCACCTCTGAGCAGGCGGTATGCGACTGAATAGAGCTGGAGTTTCTTCAATCTGGCAGCATATGACAGATTTTGGAGTCCTTATCCTTTTGGTGAGGAACTTTTGGGGTCTCCAATTGCTGCAGATGTCGGGTGAGATACATCCCGAATGGGGCATTGTACTTGATCATTGGTCTGATAAGTGAAGAGTACAGGGGAACAATGATCCCTTCATGATCAGGTGGGCAATGTAGAAGGTCTTTCTAACCACTTTAGCAATGTGAGTGTCAAAGAAGGCCACTGTCAACCTGGGTCCCCAGGTCCTGATAACCTCTTCTGTGCTTAGTGGATTGCCACCTATATGGTAGCTTGGGGTTACCTTGTTTTTCCCGAAGGGTATGACTATACATTTTTGGCGTTTAACTTCAGGCCATGGCTCTGGCACCAGCTATCTGTTTCGTGAGTCCCTTCTGAAGGATATCCGTGTCTGATGCACTTTCCACTATGGCGCCCAGTTTGCAGTCGTCTGCAAACTTTGTGAACGTCCTCCCATGTTGGCCTGTACTTCTGAGAAGTAGATGCCAAACAATAGGGGGCCAAGGACCGAGCCCTGTGGGACACCACTTGTGACCCGGCTTGGAGTCTGACCTGGCGCCAGCAACTCTAACCCTGTGGGTTCTGTCCTTAAGCCAGTTTGCAACCCATCTTGTGACATATGGGTTTACATTTAAGCTGGTAAGTTTTCTACAATACCGAGTGGGGTATTGTGTAGCCCTTTGCAAGGTCAAGGTAGGCTGTGTGGACTCCCTTTCCCTCATCATTCGCCTTGGAGACTGTTTGAAGAAGTCGACCAAGTTCAAAGGCATGATCTTCCCTTGACAAAGCCAAACTGGGTCGGGTCCAATGTCTGCAAGTCCCTATATCTTTGTTTATGAGCTCCATTATGATCCTCTCCATAGCTTTGCAGACTAGACTTGTTAAGCTTATGGGGTAATTACCAGGGTCCGTGGGCGCCGCCTTTGTGGAGTGGGACCACAGTTGCCGTCGCCACTCCTTGGGCACGTATCCTGTGGTAAGGCTGAGATTAAACAGCTGCCTTATGCGGGTTTAATTCCTCATTTAGCTCATGTAGCACACAGCCGGGGACACCATCGGTCCCATTGATGCTGTGTTTTTAGCTTTGAGAGCAGCTTTCACCTGCGCATTTGAGATGTCGGGAGGCTACACTCGGCTGGGATAGTTATCTCTCCTTTAGGAGAGGGGGTGAAGTTTGCACTGAACCTGTCTGCCAGTATGTTGGCAATGTCTGTGGGTTCAGTGATTTTTTGTATCATTTTGGACTAATTCTGAGCATATCTGGGAGTTTCCACCCAGGTTCCTAACATAGCTGAAAAAGGCCTTATGATTGTCCTTTGAATCCATGGCAATTTCTCTCAAAATTGGCCTTAGTTGATTTTATGAGTGCTCGTATTTTTACTAATAATGATCAGGGTGACTTCCCTTTTATGGATTTTGTTCTATCATGTAATAGCTTTCTCCTCTTATTGTAAAGTTTGTTAATGGCTGGGGTCCACCAGACTGGACGTTTGCCCTTTGTGGAAAGAGTCTTGGTTTTATTTGGGATTGCCTGATCCATGCAGTCCTGGAGGTGTTCATAGAAGGCATTTGTAAGGGCTTCCGCAGCTTGGGTTGTGGTTTCCACTGGCTCAGGGGCCTTGAAGGATACCACACCAGTCTTGAGTAGTGTGAAGTTTGCTTTAGAGAAGTTCTTCACTATGGTCTTTTTCGTTTGGGGTGGGGGCGGGATGTGGATTTCCAGTGAGATTAGTTTATGATCAGATCTCACCAATGAGGGATATACTTCGGTGTGGAGCATTTGTCCCCATGTTTGTGACAATGAGATCTAGTATATTTTTCTCCTCTCGTGGGAACAGTGACTAGCTGTTCCATGGCATTTAATTTATGAACTCCAGGAACCGTTGGGCTAGAAAGTTAGGGCTTGAGTAATGTTCCCAGTCTATATTCGGGTAGTTGAAGTCACCCAATATGATGGTGTTTGGAGATACATTTATACCCTCCAGTGTCTTCAGGAAGGCTGTGTGGGGTTCCTGAGTTTGAGAGGGTGGCCTGTAGCATGCTACAATTTGTAGAGCAGTTTGCCTATGGTTAGTTGCACCTGGATGGTTTCGAAGCTTAGATGCGTTGCCACCAACCTGGAGGTGTGGGTATCCTTTATGAATATGGATACACCCCTCCTTTTGTGGTGTGGTCCGGGTTTTGGGGCGGGCATGATATGAGGTAAAACCTAATAGTGCGGTGCTCTCAGGAGCCTTGAACCAGGTTTCAGTTACAGCACAGACATCGATGTTCTCCATACTGAGAAGGGCCTCGAGTGCGTGCATTTTGAGATTTAGACTTCTGGCATTGAGCAGCATTACCCTCAGTTTCTTCCCATTTTGTTTTCTAGGGTGGTAGGTTTAGAATTTGAGCCTTGCCTAAAAAGGCACTATGGGGGTGGCAGAGCCTTAGCCAATATCCGGAATCCCAGGGTGACAGGTGCAAGCCGTCCCTTGAAGCAGCGTGGCTTGTCAAGCATGTCATCCCAGGCAGACAGACACTGGATCCCCTTTGAATGACACCAGACATTAAGCCAATTGTTAAAGCTGATCATCTTGTCTCTATATTGTGGCATCATTCTTGGTGAAGGAAGGATACTGCTCAGGGTTAGGGTCATACCTGCCTGGGCTACATAATCAGAGAGCTCCTCTATGTCTCTTTTCATGTAGTCCAGGGAGTGCGTCTCAAATCGTTCACACCAGCATGGACAATGACTGTGTCATATTTGTACTTGCCGTGGGTGACCCTAGTGCTTGTGTTATGTGGCGGATTCTAGCGCCCGATGGGCAGCTTACTGTGACCCTCTCCTTGTTCAGCCTGGTGAGTGGGACGTCAGTGTGTCTGACTATGGAGTCACCTATGACAAGTATGTTTGGTGTTGTATTTGGCCTTAAGGGCTGTGACTGCTTTGCACACTGCTTTTGTGGTTTATGTGTTGCTTGTGGGGTGTCTTGAGGTAGCAGTTGTTTGGGTGTCTGCTTTGGAGGCCTCTGCTGTTTAGGTAAATTTTTACTCAGAGCCTCCGAGTATGTCTTTGTGTGTTTATGTGTTTGATTCAGTGGAGTGGTAGCATTATGTGTATATATCTGAATATGTATGCATAAATATATGTATTAATATATTGCTGTATGTATATATGTATATATATATATATATATATATATATATATATATATATATAATAATAGTAATAATATGTGTGTGTGTGTGTGTGTGTGTGTGTGTGTGTGTGTGTGTGTGTGTGTGTGTGTGTGCGTGTGTCTAAGGATGTATGGGTGTCTGCATATGTATATATCTATATGTGGGTATTTATACGTATCCTGTCTCTGTATGTATACATTTGTACTATAGAGAGGGAGAGGTATATCTTCATGTAGCTATGGGTAGATATACACACACATACCTTGACATATATACATCTACATGTGGTTATTCTGTTTTTGCCATGTAAAATAGACTTTGCTGCAGTGGGACTCTTAGCAGGTGTGGCTGCCTGTTGGGCTGCGTCTCTGCCCAATGAACACTACTGCTTACATCCCTGGGGCTGTCCATATGGACCCACTCCAGCAAACACCTGCACACCTGGACCCATAATTAGGTACCCATAGTTCCCCCACCTGTACCTCCTCTACAGCACTCATCCTTACTCTGGGTGCTGGTCAGGTCTAAACATACCAGTACACACTGCCCACTCTCCACTTCACGGGACACATCTCGTACGTTGTCTCAACCCATGGGTCATCAGGCTTTCCCACCTTTGTATTCCATGTATGTACACACCCCACTTTGATAGGTCATCGCATGGGCTTCCTCCCATAATATGACAATTTTTGGGGTGTCCCGCAAGGGACGCTCCTGTCTCTGTTCCAAGATTAGATTTCACGGGCCCACTGTGTCCCCCCTCCGGTTGTATCCTGCCTGTGGTCTGGGGAGCAGTGATGTGTTTACTTTTATTGTGTGTCTGTATGTTTCACTGGTCTAGCTGGGGGAAGTTAATGCTACATGTTACATGTTTGTTGATTAGACCCCTCAACCCCATTTGCACGGCCTGTGAACATATGTAATTCATAACTGCTGTATCATATCCTAACTATATACATGTGTATATTCACATACATACACACACACACACACACACACACACACACACACACACACACACACACACACACACACACACACATATATATATATATATATATATATATATATATATATATATCTACATTACTGTATACAGATATATCTGTATATGTATGCCTACATGTTAATATTTATATATTGCTGTATATATA
>NW_025052746.1:5000-10877 GCF_019279795.1 Protopterus annectens | reverse complement strand
ATCCAATGCCACTGTGGCTGGCCTTGTAGAGGTAGACTCCCAGTTCTAACTTCCTGGGTCCCGTCTAGAGCCAGTTGGTTCTCCACTGGTGATATATGGGTTAGTATCAACCTCTTGAGTTTGTTATCAGCAATGCCCAAGTGGGGTATTGTGTCAAATGCCTTGGCCAGGTCAAGGTAGTAGTGCGAATGACGTTCTCATCTATTGCTTGGTGACCTTCCTCAAAGAACTCCACTAGGTCAGTAGGGCAATATCTGCCCTTGATAAAACCAAACTGCTGGGTCCATTGGCTCCGATGTTTACTATATCTCTGTTGATCATCTCCATGATAATTTTTTCCATGGTTTTACATACGACTAGGGTGGAGACTTACAGGTATGTAGCCCAGGGTCTGTAGATGGCCCAATTTTTGTGCAGAGGGATGACTGTTGCCTTTTCCATCTGGCGAAGCTTCCGTTTGGAGGCTACAGTTAAATAGGTAATTCTAGGTGCGCCCCTGATAGATGTTTCATGCTGCTTAGAAGGCATCCCGATACTGCCTGGGGCCTATTGATGCAGTGTTCTTAGCCTAGAGAGAGCATTAAGAATCTGTTCCTGCGATAGTAGGGAGAGTTATATTTATAATATTTCCTGAAGGAAGGTTGAGAGGAGAGAGAAACCTTGAGCTGAATTTATCAGCCAGGAGGTTTGCTACATCTTCGGCTCAGTATAATTGGCTCCATTTACAATGAGCTCCAACAGTTGTGTATTGCCTTTGGAGGTTGTGGACAGAAGCTAACAATGCTTGTGGTTGCCTTGGCCTGGGACAGATTTACTCAAATTGGCTTTGGTAGACTTTGAAATCCTCTGGAGTTGTTTGTTTAGTTTGATGAGAGAGTGCTTTTAT
Organism: Protopterus annectens; assembly: GCF_019279795.1. Taxonomy (NCBI): domain Eukaryota; kingdom Metazoa; phylum Chordata; order Ceratodontiformes; family Protopteridae; genus Protopterus; species Protopterus annectens. The sequence continues at coordinate 9,991 of NW_025052746.1, read as the reverse complement.
CCTGCTGGGTGCCGTAACTCCTAATTTACTATGATTTCTTCCTCCTGTTATACAGTCATTGATTTTTGTGATTCCAAATAGGTGATTGTTTTTGTTAGTTCTGTACTTCTCTTGGTGGGTACAGCTGCCTCTATGCAGCTATTAACATGCTTGCACAGGGTTTCTGTGAACAATTCTGTATAGGCAGAAGTGTTCTCAGGTTTATGGGGGCTTGAAATTTTGTCAGATTCTCACTTAATAGCCGGAGGTTAACCCTAGAATAGTTCCTGAATATTCCAGATTTAGCTGTGGGTCCAGGTTTTATTTTTTACTTCAAAGGAGACCATTTTGTGTTCTGACCTTACCAGGGAAGACATTACAGTAGGGATGTGCAGCACTCTCCTATATTAGTGACGACCAGATCCAGTATGGTTGCACCCTGCTGGTGTATTGACTATCTGGTTCAGGGGCTAGGAGCCAAAATCCAGGAATCTTCAGTATGTATGTTTGGTGTTAACAGATCTCTACCACAGGGGTACTAAAGTCACCTTACAAATATGGTACTGGGTTGGATGGTTAGTGTTTCAATAAGTTTAACACATGGTATGGATTTCTGGGTCATAGGGGAGGACCCATAGCTTGCAAGAAGTGGTGTTGATTTACAGATGGTAATTTGAACATGAGCAGTTTTCAAGTGCATTGTCCTGTCTGACCAGCCTTGAAGTGTATTTGTTTTTGATGTAATAGACATACCTCCACCTTAGTCCCTGCCTGTGAAGTGGCTGGTCTAAAATGTATGGTAGGTTCAATTTTGGCATTGTTGTGTGCTCTCCGCTGCTTTAAACCATGTCTCAGCAGACTGCACAGACATCAACATTTCCAGGGTAAAAAGTGTTTAGGAGGGGGATTTCGTTTAGAATCCTAGTACCGAGCAGTACCTTTAGATTTTCTTGATTTTGATTTGCTATGTTGGAAGTACTTTCAGTTCGGCATTGCCTAAAAGGCACCAGGAAGGAGCATCACTAGATAATATTCGAAAGCTCAGAGGGGAGAGTTGCAGACATCCTCGACAAAGCAGTGTGGGGGCTGTTGACCATCTCCCTCCATGTTGACAAATATTGCACTTTAGAATGACACCAGAACTAAGCCAATTATTAAACAATCATCTTGTTCATATTGTGGCATCACCTTGAGAAGGTAAAGTGCTGATCAATGCTAAGCTCGTACCAGCCTGAGGTACATATTCCAATAACTACATGATGTCTCACTTCATATAGTCTAAGTAGGTACATCTCAGGTCATTTATCTCACATGTACTAGACCGAGTCATATACGACGTCATCCAGCATCCGATCACAATACTAAAGCAGGATCCCAGCCCCTGATACAACTGACTGCACTTTCCTTACTCAGCTCAAGAGAGGGATCAGTGTCTCACGATGGAGTTCCAATGACCAGAATGTTGATTGTGTGGTGACTCTGTCTTTTATGGGCTTTTGAACAAATATAATTAATTAAGGCTATTAGAAACGATCAGTTATTTGTTTATTTTCATCTTGATCATTAGACCTCATACCCAAGCAAACTATTTCTTTTGGATTTCTAAGACTATTTCCTTTTAGTCACCATTTCATGGCAAGAGCCTTTCCAATTAAGGCTCACTACTAGGATCGTAGCTTCTGCGTTTTTTCCAAAGGCCAGATACTATTTATATTCTTGAAGCAGCTACCCCCACTTCTGTGCATACCTTTACCAAGCACTGTAAGTTGGAGGGCATCTCTAGAGCTATGGCTGATTTTGCTAGTTCAGTTCTTCATGTTTTTTCAGAGACTCTGCCCCTTCTTTCTCCCAGGTTTCCCTATGAGCTTTGGCACTATCCTAGATGGTTAAGAAAACTGCAGCAGTTAATGGCACAGGTTGTGCTTATAAGCTTTCACTGCTGCAATATTCGCCTCCCTCTCCCCATCCCCTACTTTACCTTCCTGGATGTAGACATTACCTCTTGGGTTACTTGGACTGCCATGTTCTCCCAAGCAATCAGTTTGCTTTTTGGTAGGCGTGAACATCACTTTTATGACCTACGTTAAATATGAGCATAAGGGTACATTCAGCATTACCTAAAATTCAGGAGTCTTTGGAACACTTGCTTGATACTGGGCTCCCGGGCGGCAGGAATCTCATGGTTAACAGTACTACAGCACTGAAGACAAGGACATCTACTGTTATGGTAAGATTTTACACAACTACAGTATATGTAAATGTAGTGTAGGTTATTGAGACAAAAGCACCGACATTGCAATAAACTGAACCATCACATTACCAAAGTTTTATTACAGGAAAACTAGACACTTGGCCAACATTTAACAAAATAACACACCAAAGTATGTGAAACCCACCCAAGTGGGGGCTACACCCCAAACACCCCCAATGGGGGACTGCCCCCACACCCCCCTAACTAAATATACCAACTCTGGGATTGCACTATAGTGGGGAAACGTACAAATTTCTCCATGTTAGCCAAGAGAATCGACAATCAATATGGAAACTGATGGTATCTTTTATAGATACATTATTCAACTGACATTGGTCTACATTTGTATGGTCTCAGCTTATGAAATCACTGATTAAAACTTTCAATCAAATGCAAAATGTCAAAAAACAACCAATAGGAAACCAGTTGTTGTTAAAATGTTCATCTCGTCAGCAGTACTGACGGCGTGTTAGGTAAGTGTGTTTTTTAAGGGTTTTGTGGAGGGTTTGTGTGTTTGTGAGTGGGTCCGAGGAGTGCTGTGAGGTGTATGCGGGTTAGGCAATTCGTGGGTGAGAGTGCTTGAGTTTTGTCAGTGTTAGAAAGTGTGGTGGTGAGCTTTGTATCTATGTGATGTGTTGCTTAAAGTCTGAGGGGTATATATGGAATATATGTTGGAATTGGGTTTTGTGTGTGTTTGGTGTTTCTGCATGCACCTTGGAGTTAGTATATATAAGTAGGGGGGTGTGGGGGGTGCAGCCCCCCACATGGGGGGTGCAGGGAGGCTTGCCGCCCTTCTTATAGTAAGTGTGTGTGTGTGTGTGTGTGTGTGTGTGTGTGTGTGTGTGTGTGTGTGTGTGTTGTTTTGCAGTGGTAGATGTAGTTGAGTTTGTGTGTATGCTTTAACTTGATGCCTTTTGCGGTTAGGCTAGCGTTTCATTTTTTTTTTAGTTTGGCTTTATAATCTTGAAGCATACTGAAATTGATATTTCAGTATTTTGAGATCTATAAAGTAATCCACACACACACATATATATATATATATATATATATATATATATATATATGTATATATATATATATATATATATTGGGTAAGAGAATAGACTGAGTGTGTGTGATTGTGAGTGTTTACGGTTAGGTTAGGTTAGGGAATACATTTAGTGTGTGTGTGTGTGTGTGTGTGTGTGTGTGTGTGTGTGTGTGTGTGTGTGTGTGTGTGTGTGTGTGTGTGTGTGTGTGTGCCCACAGGCACGTGTGTGATGAGAGTCCTAACTGTCTTCTGTAGTGGTACTGTTATTTTTGTTTAAAATGCACATTAGAATTAGGGGCAGGGTTATCATATGGTACTACTGTGGAGCAATGAGGCTTTGCTGGTTACAATAGATCCAGTAATCCAAAAACTCTTATACATCCATAAACCAAATAGCTCAGCTAATACTAGGACCATAGATATAAATTCATTCCAACAAATAAATGCATATGGTGGTGGTACATATATATAACACAGCGCTTACTCACATCTGTAGAACAAACTAACTCTCTAAGTTAAACAGTGTGACCCACTGTCTGCCTTTACAAAGGATAACTGGGTGGGTATTCATAAATTCACCCCTGGTATCAATGGCCTGGCCCTTTAACTGGGTGGGTATTCATAAAGTCACCCTTGGTATGAATGGCCTGGCCCTCTTGAAAAGGGATGAAAGGCTTAAGGGTGGGCACTGGCAAAGGTGAAATGTAACTCCTATGAACCTATGACATATGACTAAGTCACATCCCTGTATGTATGAACCCATGACATATGACTAAATCACATCCTTGTATGGAAGCAAAGTTAGTGGGCATAGCATGCTTAGGCCTGCTTTCCTGGCGACTCTTGAGTGGCCTGCATGGACTTGCAGTATGTGGGAGTGGAGAAGGAGTATGTGCTGTCTTGTCTGCACTGAAGGTTGAGATCTTTGACAGTGTGTCAAGAAGTGAATGTGTTTCCCATCACGCCAACCTCTGTTTCTCAACTCTCCTCTTGGACAGCTGATATTTGGGGTACCCCAGATTTTCACTGAAATTATTTTTTCACATCTGTTCCAAGAGATGTAATGTTACAAGTTTCCTATAAATAGAGGCACTTTTTCTGCAACTGTATATGTAGCTTTATTATCATTTTATGCACATATCAATCTCCACTGAAAATTCAGTTTCTTAAAGTTTGTACATTAACTTCAATGGTGACTAAATATATATAACATAGTTATATAATTCTCAGGCTGTGGTTACAGAAGCCTGAATCAGTTGGTTTGCTTGCTAATTATTCTAAAATGGCTGCTGTCATCCTTGGCTTTCTGTTAAGTATTTTTGATTTTGGACATACTGGATTAAACAATGGTGCCAGCAGAGGTGAAAATGGTCATATCCAACTTGATGAGGTGTTAAGTGGATTGGTTTCTGGCTTGGTATTGACTTTCATTTCATTGAATGAGAGGTTTAAATGCTGAGCTGTTTAAACTGTCTTATGCATTTCAATGTATGTATTTATCTGAATGTGTTTACCAGTGTAATCTATTCATGCATTCATTACAAAGTAGAAAACCAGATATTGTCTAGGTGCATCATGTGGAGAAAGAAGGCTTGATTTAATTGTTTGGGTCTGGGTATGCTGTTTTATGAAATAATTTGTGTGTAGCTTTCTACGGAATTCTGCTCAATTGTGGAACTCACAGGCATAAGGGAAGGTTGGACAAGAGGTTAATGCAGGCTTTTTTTTTTA
>NW_025052746.1:0-2500 GCF_019279795.1 Protopterus annectens | reverse complement strand
TCTGATTTCATACACAAAAGACTGAAGGAAAATAATTATTATTTTTCTTTGGGGAGGGGAAAGCAATGCATTTTTGAGAAAACCGTTTTGCTATTTTTATTGGTTTTGTCCTGAATTCTTACAATTATCCAAACTGTTTATAAATGTTGCAAGAGAAGTACTGTGTTTAATGTGCAACGTCAGCCTATTTCATAAATGCTGAATGCACTGGGTAAGTTACTTATACCGTCTGGGATTGCTGACGTGATAGTATAGGTTTATAACCAGTTTTATTGTGGTGATGGTGATTTTAAGATTGCTGGATTCTGCATAGCATAGGTACTTTTGTGGACATGACCTCCTCAGGACACCTTTTGTAGAGGGACAGGTCTTTCAGTCTATTAAAGTAGTTAGGGTTCTTATTGTTGAGGTAACAAAGTATTTTGAGCTGCTTTCAGTACTTTGTGAGGTATGTGCCAGTGGGGGCACTGTTTTCAATGATGGACCTAATAAAGGATGTATACATTAGAGGTATAACTTATTTGGAATTTGAGGAGATACCACAAGGGATAAGAAACTTTTGTAAAAACAGAAGGATATGTGGCAGAGTGAGATGTCTGTATGGTAAGTGGTACAGATACAAGCTTTACCAAAATAAACAATGCTGCATTTCAGAGCACTGAAGGTAAGCCCATGAATAACACACCAAGCATTTATTTGGTGTTGCTCTTGCTGAATATTTTGAATATCAGAATGGGATTTGATAACTACACCCACTTCACAGCCATCATCATCAGACTTTATGCCAAGGAACAGTATGCTAGAAGTCTAAATCTCAAAATGCACTTCCTCGGAGGCACTCCTTAAAAATGGAGAACATTGATATCTGTGCAGTGACTGAGACCTGGTTCAAGGCTCCAGAGAGCACCCCTGCATTACCAGGCTGTAACTCATACCACACTTCGGCCATCTAACCTGGACCAGAACACCAAAGGTGGAGGTGTGTCCATATTCATTAAGGATATCCACATCTCCAGGCTGGATTTGCTCAGCGCATAATGCATCCGAGGTTATCCAGGAGTGGAACTAACTCTGGAGCAGAAACTGCGAAATCCAAATTGTAGCTTGCTACAGATCACTCACCATGCCCCAGGATTCCCACTCCTCTTTTCTTGATATACTGGAAAATATTAGGGTTCAACCAAACACCCTAATAATGGGTGATTTAAACTATACCACCATTAACTGGGGAAACTACTCATGTACCAACTCCTTTGCTCAGCACTTTCTGGAATTCATAAATTACAATGCCCTGGATCAACTTATCCACACCCCCACCAGGGGCAACAATATCCTAGACCTAGTCATTACCAACATGAGTGACCAGTGTTCCACACCTGAAGTCAGCTCCTCATTGGTCATATCCAACCATAAGCTAATCACCCTAAATATCCACATCCCGCCTCCACCCCCCATTAAGGAAACCACAGTAAAAAATGTCTCTAAAGTCAACTTCATGCTTCTTAAGACAGAAGTGGCGAACTTCATGATACCCATGCAGATGGACAATACAGTTACGACTGCTGAATACTACACAAATGCACTCTACAGGCACTTACACGAGTGCATGGATCATGCTATCCCAAACAGAACCAAGACACTACCCTCCAAAAAAAGGAAGCCAGTCTGGTAGTCCCCTGCCATACTCCAACTCCAAGGTGGCACTACAACAGTGAGGAAATTAGTTAATTCTCTGTTCCTCACTGAACTGCGATCTCCCTGCACAATGTTGAACCCAAATACTTGAACTACACTACCCGTTTGCTGTAGTGTACTCGGTACATTTTGGTTCGGCATACTGCCAACTTGAAAACTGCCACTCGACCACATGCCAGTCGACCGATGCATGTTTTTCTTTTCAGCATGGGACATTTAGACACAAATACAGTACTCCACACTACACACAGAAACAGCATATTCCCCTGTCAGAACAGAACAGAATGTGTTCTACTTTCCTTTGTGGGAAATGAAAATGCACTAAAGCAGGAGGGTTGTGCATTATGTATGCTTTCCAAAAGATTGGTACATTTTCTGAGATGATCAAGTCATACAACCCCATGCCTGTCTTGACACAAACATGAACTACCGACTTTATGCATTGCATTTGCACTGCAATACGGAGAGATTTAGTTCCCTAACTTAATGTATTTATTTATTATTATTATTATTATTATTTTTAATAAAACAAAGTTTTTCTAAACAGTAACATCAGACAAGTCCCAAACTCAAGAAATAAGGTCACCCTGTGACACCCTTTTTCTTTCAGCCACAAGCCAAACACAACCCCTGATATATGCAGATTGGTGAATAATTAGCCTCCTTTGTAATTAACAGTGTTATGAGTAGGATTGACACTGACTTTGTTCAGCATAGCAAGGGCTTCTGTGCAACATGCAGATGCACATCAGTTTGCAGATTATAGCAAGGGCTTCTGTGCAGCATGCAGATGCACATCAGTTTG
>NW_025052745.1:5000-10700 GCF_019279795.1 Protopterus annectens | reverse complement strand
TCAGGAAGTGTTCAACCTCTCAAAAACCCCTCTGGATAGCAACACAGTCAATCTGTTACGGAAGGGCTTTAACTTTATACCCTCACAACGAGCCAACAGTACGGAGGTCCTCCTAGACCTCAAATTATATTGCAGAAAACTGAACCTCAGGAACTTATTTCACGGGAGCAACAACAACTGGGATGCAGAAATGTTGTTTAAGGAGACAGACAACCACACACCTCCTCAAATACCTCCACCACCGCCAGCCGATTCAGGACTGTTCTACCCTGAAAACAGACCGGGACAAGCTTTACCGGTCACCAGCCTAACCGCCATAAGGAGACCGGGTACCGATACATCAACAGCACCACCACATGTAAGTACTAATTACTCAGACTTTGTTATCAATAAACGATTGCAGGGAGATAACAGTGCCAACTGTATTAACACCACTACTGAGGGCGGGAATTCCCGTGTTCAGGGGATCCACACAGGTAACAATGCCAACTGTATAAGCACCACTTCTGAAGGCGGGAATTCCCGTGTTCAGAGGATCCACACATGTCGCAGTCCAAGCAAGGACACTTTAGAAGCCAAAACGTCCAAAGGACTGCTACCGCTAGCTCCTGAATCGGTACTAAAAGGTGCAAATACAGTACCCTCTGAAGCTTACAGGAGCCCGGTGGCACCAAAGCCCTCTTCTAGTACTAATATAATGTCTTTGCCATTTACTTATGGGTTGTTTACCACCCAAGAGAGTCTCACACGCGCTACAATACCGACCTCGCGGCTTGCGATGGGCCCCTTGCACAACGACTCTAACAAGACTGCGACTGCTACAGGCAGAATGAACGGAGGTGACACTCCTCCGGACTACATTTCACCGCAAGAGAGCACCAACCTGCCGCTCACAGGTCCCAACAACAGGTGTGTGAGACCCACGAGTATAGACTGTGCTAACGTCGACAACAGCAGCAATGTTGTTACCACTTGCAACGACTCAAACGTTCACTCTTCAGACTGTCTGCTCAGCAATAACGTTCTCACTGAAATAAATTTGTTTAGCAACAACAGGGTTACAGAAATGTATTCTCATGTAAAAATGTTAGATCCTGCCGTGTATAATGCCGCTAGCATTAAAAGTGCCAGCACTATAATCTCCAACGCTCAGGGCACATATTCGTGCTCTAATAAATCCATACCAGGCACAAGCAATGGATATGCAGATCACAGCCAGTCCAGAACCAAAGGGACCACGGCTCTGATTGCGTCCAGCCCTAGGGCGAGTCTGCCCAAAACTGACTCTAATACTTGCCTGTCTTACAGTGAAGATACTAATGTCATGAAAACTACTAACAGTATAAAGGTTGATCTAACTACTAAGAAGGTTGTATTAAAAAATGTTTCTGATCCATCTTACACAAATGTTTCAAAGAATGTTGCCAGCACATCAGCTAACCTACAAAACACCAACCCACACGCTACTTACTCACACGCTGCCAACCCACACGCTGTTGAAACCCCAAACGATCCACACACTGCCTTGGCGTCAGACAAAACACACACTGCCTCTGAAGCCAAGACCAAGGCTACATCTGTAACAAATGTATTATCTGCTAGTAATGTGCGGTCTGCAAAAAATGTGTGTTCTGCTAGAAATGTGTTATCTGCTAGTAATGTGCTGTCTGTAACTTTACCATCCGATTCTGTTGATTCCTCAACCAACCCACACGCTGCCAACCCACACGCTGCAAAAACTGCAAATGAGACACAGGCTGCTCGAAGTACAGACAAGGCAGACACTACCCCCAAGTCCAGGGCAGAGCCTCACCCTCCCGACAAGGTACCTGACTGTCGGATGATACAATCTCCACATGCAGATACCCTTTCTTCCACTGCCACCCAAAGTTCCTCCAGTCTAGGGAGCAAGGACAGCCAAGACAGCCTTGATAGTGACTTTGAGCCAAAACAGCTCAAAAGAAAAAGCACTATCAACCCCATCCTTAACACACACATTAACGTCTTTTCCAGGGTCTGTGAAAACGAACTTAGGAACATGCTACTCAAACCACCCCCCTCCCATTCCAACAACCTGGACCCCAAAGAAAGACAAGCCCTGCACACCCTATGTCAAGATGAACACCGCATAGTGCTCAAAGCAGACAAAGGCGCAGGCATTGTAGTGATGGACAAAGCAGCATACAACTCCAAAATGCTGGAAATCCTCACACTGGGACAAAACTACAGCACAGTCACCAAAGAGACAGTGCTGAAATGCTTCAATCACATTGAGGCAACCCTACTCTTACTGGCTTACAAAAACAAAATCACCGAAGAAGAACTAGAATTTATGTCCACAGATTCCCCCACAGTTGGCAGACTCTTTGGATTACCAAAAATCCACAAGAACCAGTCCGACCCCCCAATGAGACACATTGTCTCTTCCAAAAGAACCAAAACTGAATACATTTCAGAACTACTAGATTTTTACTTCAACCCCATAGTCCAAACCTCCAAGTTTTACTTAAAAGATTCGTGGGACTTCCTAAAAGAAATCCACGAATTACACAACCGCAATGCCCCGAGAAAATATACCCTTGTCACACTGGACGTTGTGGCACTCTACCCCAGCATCCCACACAAAGAGGGGATAGAGATGGTGAACAGGTACCTGGCACATCACAGGCATGTCACACAAGAGAGAACTGATACTCTCTGCACTCTCCTCAAGCTGGTACTGAAAAATAATTTTTTCATGTTTGAGAATACCATCTACAAACAATTGAAAGGTGGCCATGGGTGCCAAAATGGCACCTTCCTATGCCAATCTGGTCCTAAACGCATGGGAGGAAGACACCCTCACCAAACTGGAGGGATTCCAGAAAGTAGCCCTATACAGGCGATACATAGATGACCTCTTTCTGTTGTGGGAAGGAAGCACACTAGAACTAGACCAATTTCTGTCACAAATACAGAAAAGCATCCCCTTCCTTCAGTTCACCATAGCAGGGAAAGGGCACTCAGTCACCTTCCTGGATATACAACTCGAGTTCAACGAAAGGACCTGTGAGTTTGCCTCTAACCTCTATAGAAAACCCACCCACCGCAACAGCCTGCTTGACTACAGTAGCCTGCACCCAGGCCACATGAAAAGGAATGTAGTCAAAGGCCAATTCGTCCGGCTGAGCAGAATAGTCAGCAATGACGACCAATACCTAGTAGAGAGTGACCTCTTGACAGATATGTTCCTCAAAAGGAACTACCCCATCACCCTAGTGAACAGCATAGCACAAGAAGTGCTGAAACACAGACACACGAGACACAGACCCATTCTTCATTATGGGATCTCTCCCATAACTACGCCTAAGGAGAACCCACTTCCCAGGTTCCCCATTCCTATCTCTACTGATGCCAGCAACATCAGAAAAACTCTAGCCCAGAACTGGGATATACTGTACAGCAACCCAGAACTCAAAAAGACCCTAGGGAAAGCCCCAATATTTACATACAAAAAAGGGCAATCCCTGAAATCCCTCCTTGAAAAGAAAAACAGACCTCTTACAAAGGACACTGCCAAGACAGAGGCCTTTGGTACCCACCCCTGTGGACAATGCATCTGTTGCCAACACATAAACACAGATGACAACCCCATAGTAGGCACCTCGAAAAAAGCCATTAAAATACATGGCACCCACAACTGTAATTCCACCAACGTGGTGTACCTCAGCCAATGCACATATTGCACTGGATTCTACGTAGGCATGACCACCAGAAAACTCAGTGATAGGATCAAAGAACATTATCAAGCCATTCGCAGATCGGATGGCACCAATGCCCTTGCTAAACATGCAGCGGTTTGTAAATACCCTGCAAAGTTCAACTTTCTTGTACTAGAGAAAGTCACCACTTTCTCTGATATTTCCAGCACCCCACTGGAAGTCAGAGAGCTGAAATGGCAGATTAGACTGGGGGCAGACAACTTCCCTGGACTTAATGGTAGCCTTAACATAAAATGTATCCTGAAATGGATCAGGTAACTACCCCCTAGTTACCACCCACTTTCTCTGACTCAGTAATGACATCACAGCCAGTATTTATTCTGTAGTTGGAATGCACTTTTTTGATTCTGATGAAGTTCGAATATTTGGAATAAAATTGCGAACGAAAGCGCTCAATCCTATCTCTGGAGTCTGTCTATTTTGTTCTCCCCACACACAGTGCCTTTCTAAAGGCGCTGTTCACCTTTATTCTCAGTTTGATGTTAGTTCAGTTAAACGCCTATCTTTGGAATATATATATATATGTATGTATATATATATATATATATATATATATATATATATATATATATATATATATCGGAGGCTCTGATCAAAAATCTACCAAAACAGCAGAGGCCACCAAAGCAGACACCCAAACAACCACCACCTCAGAACACAACACCTGCAACACATAGACCTCACAGTCAGAGTGTCAAACAGTCACAGCCCTTAAGGCCAAACACAATGCCAGACACACTAGTCATTGGTGACTCCATAGTCAGACACACTGACGTCCCGCTCACCAGACTGAGTAAGGAGAAGGTCACAGTAAGCTGCCTGTCGGGCGCTAGAATCCGCCACATAACGCAAGCACTCAGGTCTCTCAACAGCAGGTACAAATACGACTCAGTCATTGTCCACGCTGGTGTAAACGACCTGAGACGTACCTCCTTGGACTACATGAAAAGAGACATTGAGGAGCTCTCTGATTATGTAGCCCAGGCAGGTATGACCCTGACCTTGAGCAGTATCCTACCTTCACCAAGAATGATGCCACAATACAGAGATAAGATGATCAGCTTTAACAGTTGGCTTAAGTAATGGTGTCATTCAAAGGGGATCCAGTGTCTGTCTGCCTGGGATGACATGCTGGACAAGCCACGCTGCTTCGCAAGGGACGGCTTGCACCTGTCACCCCTGGGATTCCGGATATTGGCAAAGGCTCTTGCCACCCCCATAGTGCCTTTTTTAGGCAAGGCTCAAATTCTAAACCTACCACCCTAGAACACAAAAAAGGAAAAAAAACTAAGGGTAATGCTGCTCAATGCCAGAAGTCTAAATCTCAAAATGCACGCACTCGAAGCCCTTCTCAGTATGGAGAACATCGATGTCTGTGCTGTGACAGAAACCTGGTTCAAGGCTCCTGAGAGCACCCCAGCACTATCAGGTTTTACCTCATATCATGCGTTCCGGCCCCAAAATCCGGACAATACTAAGAAAGGAGGGGGGGTATCCATATTCATCAAGGACACCCACACCTCAAGACTGGTGGCAACGCATGATGCATCGGAGACCATCCAGGTGCAATTAACCATAGGCAAGACTGCTCTGCAAATTGTAGCATGTTACAGGCCACCCTCACAAACTCAGGAACCTCACATGGCCTTCCTGAAAACACTAGAGGGGATAAATGTATCACCAAACACCATCATACTAGGTGACTTCAATTACCCTAATATAGACTGGGAACACTACTCAAGCCCAAACACCCTAGCCCAAAAGTTCCTGGAATTCATAAACTCAAATGCCATGGAACAACTAGTCACCATCCCCACAAGAGGAGATAACATACTTGATCTCATCATCACGAACATGGGAGCACAATGTTCAACACCGGAAGTATACCCCTCACTGGTGAGATCAGATCACAAACTAATCTCGCTGGAGGTCCTCATTC
>NW_025052744.1:0-11736 GCF_019279795.1 Protopterus annectens | reverse complement strand
TCCTTCATCTGGAAAGGTGTTTAGAGCTGGATATAGTCCCACAGGGTCTCAGGTGTAACAAATTTCCTAACAGGACTACTCCAAACTCTCAGCTTCACAAAGAACTGGTCAAAATATATAATGACTCTGGGCTAGCAGCTATCAAAGCACTCATCCAAAGTAATACTGAGAGTATGGCCACCTACAAGTCTCAAATAGATGATCTGCAAACACGCATCCTGCAGGATCCCACATTTATTGACTTTGCGGAAATGTGGGACAATGTACCGCACAAAATTACTAGGCATGTGGCAACACTGATTGAATGCAAAAAAGTCAAATTGCTTAGGGACTTTAAACAATATGAGGAAGGAAAGGCATACCCGATCAGGCCCACATGCTCCTTACACACACGGAGAAGGCTAGACAGATATCCCACAACCAATCCTTTGTCCCAGATGATGGTACATACTCCTCCTAGGGGACAGCCAAGACCAGAAATGCCTCTCCAGAATCAGCCAACACAGAGAGATCCAGACACCAGTGAATGTGACCACTATGACAACAATAAGGGCAACAAGAATACAAACCGCAGGAAACCGGACAGTGTGATCAATCAGGGAAGGGTTTATCAGACCCCACCAATGAACGACCAGTCTTCCAACAACAACACAAGTGGCAACAACAATGTTTTTTTTATCTTCAGCAGGACTCACAACCAAAACCAGGACTTATACCAGGTTCAGACCTGGGGGTAATGAACAAAACTGGAACCACAACACCTACAATATTGAGGGAAGGAGGGGAAATAACAATCACAGGGGAAGAAGGAGTGGGAACAGGATACATTACTAGTATTACTGGGATGGACCACCCTGATCACCCTCCCCATTCACTGATACCAGCACCTGATAGCACTGCCTTCAGGTCTCCAGCAGGGGTAAGTGACATCTTTAACCTCACCACACGAGTTTTCTTGGAAAACCATCATAAGGTACTGAAGAAAGGCCTTTCTTTCATCCTGGCACAGAGAGCCAACACGGTGGATCTTATCCTGGACCGCAAGTGCTACCTGAGAAAGTTACAACTAAAATTAGATATACAACAATATGAAGAGGAAGAAGATGAGGAAAGCTTGGAAGATAACAACAGACCCCTTACCATGAAGAGCCTGTACACTCCTGCACTCTCCAATACACTGAGCCTCTTTGCGAGTACCTGCGAAAGGGATATCAGAAAACTCCTTTCTGATAAGCTGAAGAAATAAATAAACTGGTAGGCAAACACGGAAATGATATAGTCCAACGATACCAAAGATTCCAAACTAAAGCAGCAGCAGCCAAAAATTCTTCAAAACGTAGCTTTTATTCACAAAAAACAAACGAACTGGATAAGCGCTTTCACATACACTATGTATGCTTCTTCAGATCCTGATTCTTATGAGTTTACCACACATTTGCTTGTACTCTAGGTCCATCAGTTAATTAACATTAATTGTTCAATAAACTAATTAACTGATCACTTAACATTTTAAACTGATAGTTACAGGAACTGCATAGCTTTTCACTGCAGAGCATATGGCTAAACTATAACATTAGAGAATTGTGATGCTGAAACTATTTAACTTTTGTAGCGCTTCAAATATATAAAAAAATATATATGATGCTGTATATTAAATCATTACAAAATTAAAAATGCAAACAGGGACATAGAATAACATAATAAGTTAATATTATTAAACTAGCATTTGTTAAAACCAAATATAATGAATATAAAATGCTGCAAGTGTGTGAAAATAATCTAAATTCAACACATAATTTGATTAATATTTATCAAATGCTTTACAATAGTGCATGAATATCAAATTTCATGTGGGGATATAGATGAATAGGGAATAGTTTGTAAAGTCTAATACCTAGAAAAAGTTAAAAAAGGAATCTGCTGTTATATATGTATGTATATGCACTCTTAGCCTTACAAAATATAGGGCTATCTGATAAGCTCTCGGCAAAGTGGCACAACCTGAACAGGGAAGAAAGACAGGCTTGGAAGGAACTGAGTCTGGACAAATCCCTATGGATCATGAAGGCTGACAAGGGATCCGGGATAATAGTGATGGAGCACGAGAGATATATCCAAACACTTGAAGTATCTCTCATGAATAACCAGTTCTACAAAAAGGTCAACATCAACCAGGTGCAACAAAACTTTAAACAAATTGACAACCTACTGTTGGAACTGTACCTCAGGGATGAGATCTCTCAAGATGAAAAAGACTTCATGAAAGTCATGACACCCAGCCTTGGGAAATTTTTGGAATCCCCAAGGTTCACAAGGACCCTGAAAACCCACTTTTCTGCCATGTGGTATCGAACCGAAGGACAAAAACAGAAAAGATTTCACAATACGTGGACCACATCCTTAACCCTATTGTACAGAACAGAAAATACTACACTAAGGACTCCGGGGCTTTTCTAAACAACATCTTCAAACTAAGGCTCGATGGAGGGGAATATTTACTGGTCACCCTAGATGTAGAAGCACTCTACGCAAACATCCCCCACTGACCACACCAACTATACCCCCCAGTCTCACTATTTCATGCAGCCATTCAATGGGTGATACCATCCAAACCAGCCCACAGCTGGTACCATCCGCACTGACAGTCTTCTGGGACACTCTGTCATTCATATGCTCCTTGTCATGGGCGGCCCCCTACCAGACCCCCCTCAAGTCCACACTGCATTCCTCCCACTCCCCCTCAGGTGGCATACCCACACATTACTCTACACACACACCGATACCAAAGCATAGCAGGACTCTCTACCTGACTCCTCCACCTTCCTCCGTTCCCTTCTTAATTTTCCTTTGTAGGCAAAGATTCATAAGTTACGTGTTTATATTAGAATCATCACAGCATGAATGTCGTCCTTCCCGGTTCCCCCCACAAATTTTTTTTTTTTTTTGCACACAATCCCTTTTTGCACACAGTCCCTTTTTGCACACAATCCCCTTTTTTGCACACAATCCCTTTTTGCACACAATCCTTTTTAGTATGCACACGGCACCACAAGGCTATTACTGACTAATTTACCTTATGTAACTGCGATTGTAATGTTAATGAAAAAGCACACTGCACCCTGCTTGTTCAAACTTTTCTATTGGAAAGGAACTGTTGTGCTAGAACTAATGTATATAAAGGAAGTGAAAATGGTTGCTCATACTTATGAAACATGTCTTTCTGAAGAAGTCTTGATAATAAATAAGACGAAAGCACTAAAGTTTTACAAGAGTTGTTGGTGTGATTTATATATATATATATATATATATATATATATATATATATATATATACATACATATATAGATATACATATATATATATATATATATATATATATATACTTATATACATATATACGTATATATAGATGTGTACATATATACATATATATACATAGATAGATATATACATATATATATATAGATATATACATACATAGATAGATATATATATAGATATATACATATATAGATATATATAGATATATACAGATATATATGTAAATTATATATATATATATAGTGAGAGAGGGAGACACGTGGTCAGACATATTGCAACAGGTGCCTGGTGACCAAGACATGGACTGAACACCAATTTTGTATACTGCAGTACCATACCCCATTCCAAAACAGTTTACCCACTAACTACCAGATAGGTGGTTGCCTGCCTAACACTGAAGGTGTCAGAAGGGAACATGGGACACAGGTGGACAGTTGCCTCCACTTTGATATTCACAGTGCCACACTAGTCCTGTAATCCCTCTACATGGTACGTGTCATCACAAAAGGTGTGTCATCCAGGGAAATATAGGTCAGTGTACCCGTCTACTCCTCACAATGCCCCATGTGGTATGTGTCTCACATGACAAGTACAGCTAGAGTGCATTGCATACTGCCTACACAGAGGTTACCACTGTCGGACATACAAAGGTATGTCACACCCATAGCAGACGGCCAACCAGCATGACAACACCTCACAATCCCACCAGGCTACATGACCTAGGGCCCTAATCCATGTCACTGCACTAAACAGCACATGCTGGAGGTACAGGTTCCTATACACAAATATGCCATACTCTGGACTAAACCACACAGCATTAACAAACAAGGCTCCTCATTAGTAGAGGTCATACATACCCCTGATGAATGTTATGGAGATAGGTAATATGCCCTGGGAGTCACCTTTGTGTATCCGTTTGACAGGAGTAAGTGAAATCACATTACATGTGTGTCAAATGGCAGGGTAGCATATGGCTAGGCTGCTCTAGGCCCAGGGCCAGTAGCGTAGTACCTACCTATGACACAATGCACACACACCTGTACAATACCAGCTATGTGAGGTGGAATGAGTGTGACACTGACTGTGTGCAAGGTCTGCAAAGGTGTGATAGCTTAGCATGAGGTTGTGTCTGTCATGGTAGTTTGTGTCCTAGGTGTGAGGCCAGAGAAAGATGTGTCAGTTATTGGATGCAGACATAGTAGGATGGCATATGTTGTGACGTAGTTCCTTGTGTATGACTGTGGTGTCCCATTGTAGGCTGAAGCAATACATGTATGCTCAGTAAGTGGTACTGCTGGTGAATCCAGCTCACATATGATCTGTTGTACTACCTGAAGCTGTAGGCCTAAACACCACAGTATGGTGTATGTTCACATTCCCTGGTAACACTGTCTTGTTTGTTTCCTGTAGTCTGCACAGATTACATTCCTCAGGCATAGGTATCTGTAAGTAGGGGCACACAGTACTATAAGGTACACAGGTAATGTTCATATTTGTTGGCATACATTTGTGTGTTGTATGTATGTCTTATGTGTGTGTAATGATGCCTGTACCAAGGCCGCAATCACATTTGTGTTACAGGGTATGTGTGTGTACCTAGCAATATGTATACTTTGTTACAGCAGTATGCCAGCTATATTAACAACCGTGCACATATGTTAAGTAGGGGTGTGGCATCAAAGACTAGGGTGGATTACTGTTAATACTGTAAATGTACATTACATTACATTCATTGCATTGGATGACAATATTCTTCATGCATTAGCTTGATATATACCCCCAGTGTGAGGTTGTGCATTGTATCCCAAACAGTGTGCCGAGTACTGGTGTATACTGGTTTGTTGTATGGAGTATGGCAGGTACTGTGAGACAGTTGTGGGCTGAGCACTGATATGTGGCATTGAACGTGTGTATCCTCTGATAGACAGATGCTATTTATGGCTGTTAAGTGACGTCTGTACTTCATAATGTTAAGTGTACCACATGACTTTCTCATACATATCATTTAATTGTCTTCCAGGGTTATGGCTCACCAATGCAATCCTGCATATACAGCTGCAGAGGAGCAGGTAATACAGGCCAGCCTGGTACAGCACTATCACCTGCTTTTTTGTAGGGCCAGCCAGCACCAGAATGAGTGTACTGCACTGTGGCAAGATCTTTTTCACCCAGTAAATGACATAGGCATGCATAACTGGACATATGAGCAGGTACGCCATCACTGCAGTGATTTAATTAGACATGTCCGGTGGCATGCTTCTGATATCCATAGGCAACAGCTTGCCACAGGCGGTGGCGCACCCATGCATCCCCCCCTCACCAGAGTGGAGGAGCTGCTCCTAAGCGTGGTATCTCCTGGCCTACAGCAGCAACAGCATCATACATGTGTCATCATGGAGGCTGGAGCTACCCAGCAGGATGAAATGGAGTGTGCAGGCAATATGCCCTAACTGTAGACTACAATTACCTGCATTGTTAGAATATGCTTATGTGAGATGTGTACTGTGTGTTTAGCAGTCGTGCTGCCTCTCATGTGCAATACTGTTATTTGGAATAGTATCTCCACACCTGTGAATTTTGACTGTTGTTCCACTGTAGATTAGCGCACTCACTCATGGTAGCAATGCCACAGTTGTGGCCACTGACAAACTGTGTCATATTCTTTTAGGTCCCTCTGGTGAGACAGCAGGGCAGACAATACATGCTGGTGAATGTGTTAACACTTTAATATTGGTAATGAAATGTGCATGTCATAGGTGAGGTGTAGGCCATGTACACGCCACACACCTACACATAATGCATGCTGTCCATGTTTGCTGTGAGACATTAAATCATCTCAGTAAAGTCAGTAGCTGCCTCAATCACATACACTGCACAGTGCAGCAGATACAATTGTGGCAACACTGTACTGCACCTTAGATATGCATAGTTGCTACAGCTGTACACAACAGAACATGTTTATCATATAGTACAAAACATGCTACATTTGCCATTACACACACACCCGCTGTAAGGTCACACGTCAGTATCCCACATGTCATGCACACACACATGCTGTACTCAGGGTGAGGCCTATCATGGGTCTGTGCAACACTCTGCAACACATAACACATTCATGTTAGACAATGCTCCCTATTGGGCACCTCACACACCCATGTACAAGGTGTCTGTGTAATTGTGAACGTAGCCACGGCACTGCAGTTCAGGTGCAGCATGCTAGGCGGTGGTCTTGCACACATTAGTAGCTGTGGGTGGCTACAGGATGCATGTTGATGATGGCAATACACCCCATCCAGTTACAGTGACCACAGTACTACTCATAGCAGTCATTGCTTTGCACCTTAATGTTGTGTGTGTGCAAACATATGCACCTATACACAATATGTATAGCATGCTGTGTGTGTGTTACATATGCCAGTATAATACAATATGAACAGCAGTCGCCATCCAAACAAAGCATCACATATATGTCCTGGAATGCTACTGGATGTATGGGTCATGCATTGACACATTGGGTATGTGTGGTGTTTAATGTTGCAGTCATGTAGCATGCCATGCCATGTGTGGCACCGACATTTGTGCAATATGTCCCACACTCACCATAACCACAGTACACTGGCCATGTAGGGCATTGGGATACCTTCACATCAACATGCACCACTCATCCCATGTGTGTACATAGCATGCATGTGCTACACACAAGCCCACTATTATCTGCTATGGACACAGACACTGTACTCAGACATGGATATCTATGTGTCACACAGATAACACATGCAGCCATGGCATGTATACTTGTGAGTGGTGGTGCACAGGGCATTGCAGAGCTGATAATACCTGCACAGCAATGTTGTGTCCATGTACAAATTGTGTTCCAGGGTGTAGCCAATCACTGAACAATGACACAGTTGCAACAAAGCCATGTATACTGCCATTACATTGGGGCATCTACACTTGCACTGTATGGTCTTGTGCAACACATGTTCTGCATGCTGACACGTGTGTGATGACTGTTTACCTTGTGATACTGACACCCACCTTCACCCACTATAGAGTATGTGTTGGATTGCTGGTGTGTGTGTGTTTATGTGCTGTATTGAGGAGTGTATTAGTGGTCATGTGTTCATGTGTTCATGTGTGCATGTGTTCATGTGTGCATGTGTTCATGTGTGCATGTGTGCATGTGTTCATGTGTGCATGTGTTCATGTGTTCATATGTGCATGTGTGCATGTGTTCATGTGTGTATGTGTCCATGTGTGCATGTGTTCATGTGTTCATGTGTGTATGTGTTCATGTATGTGTGTGTGCATGTGTTCATGTGTTCATGTGTTCATGTGTGCATGTGTGCTTGTGCAGACCGTAAAATGTGTTTCCTGTCTTCCTCTAACAGGTGCTGAGTTAGGGGTGGCCGAATGCATCAGGGAGCCTGAAGCCACTGCCACGAGTAGTGCTGATGATGAGACATTTTTTTTTTGACACAGGAAGGTTTGACAGGGTCTGTCGTTGGTCCGCCAATCGACAGTACACAGCATTCAACCCCATCTATGCACACACTCATACTGCCAATACATCCCTCACCACCAATGGCCATAGGCGAGGGACAGTATACAGTTGGCACTGATCAGGAGAGTGTGGTACCCATGGCACTTGCATCCTCTCACAGCAGCCATAGCCATATTCCTGGAATGGTACCACATAGGCGTAGGTCCAGGGGTTCTCAGGGGAGCACCGCTGGTCGTATTGCCCCTGGCAGGCGTGCCCTCACTGATCTTATGACGTCCAGTATGTTCCGGGCTGTAATGTAGGCTCAAACACGTATGGAATGGTACACCAGGCAGGCACTTAGGGCGCAGAGGGAACATTACACCGTTATCAATGACAGCATCCATGACCTTGCCGGTGCCATCCAGACTTACACCGAGGTAATTGATAGACATTGGGGGGAGACATTAGCTGCCCTCCACAATATGTCTTCCATAAGCCAGGACCGTGCAGGACGGTTGCAATGTCAATGCGGACGCAGCCAGCAACAGCTGTCAGTGGTCACGTGATGGCCCCCGGGTTCACAGCCACACTCCCATAGTGGCAGTACCAGCCCCAAAGCAATGATGGGGCTGGTCTGTCCATTGCTTCAAGCGCAGACCACGTGCACATGGCTCTGGCCAGTCCCAGCAGGGACATGGGTCCAGTCGTCCCACCTCTGCCTCTGAGGACAGTACCCAGTCAGGGATGGTACTCGATACTGTCTGTAGCACCCCTGCCAGGCACAGGTACTGTATCCGTGGCCAGAGACAGTGATCTGTACAGCCTAGCAGGTACAGTCTGTGGCTGTTCCACAAACTACTGTATATGGCAGCCACATGGTGGAGCTGTGTGCATGCAGATACACACACATTAACCAAACAACTAGGGCTCACACATACACACACATTACATCATCATTGGCCAATGCTGTACCAAAGTTGTCCTCACACACTTCACACACACTCACACACACACACACACACACACACACACACACACACACACACACACACACACACACACACACACACACATGTCGATTGGATGGGTCAGTGTCATGCTCTGGCAAACAACAAAACACCCTGTGCATATAATGATACCTGTGTCACTTCCTGTCATCTGTAACATTGATGGAGGAACAGGCTAATATGGTGCTGATGTACAGGGTGACACTATAGCAGTGTAGCAATATTAGCAAGTTGTCAACAGGAAAGTGTAATGACATCCTTGTAGGTATATCTCAGCAGACATTATGCATCAAAGCTCTGATTGTCAATGTAGCATTGTTTACACCACTGTTTGGTCTGAGTATGTATTGTCCATCCATGTGCCACTTGGCTGAAGTGTAATGTGCTGCTGCATGTGTTAGTGAGTGGACAATATGTGTGTGATGTGTGCAGTACAGATCAGCAAGTGTACATCTGTGAACATGGTGGGTGCGCGCTGTCTGCATGTACGCATACAGTGGACATGGGACGGTGGTATACCCTCTGTTGTACACATTAACATCTCAAAGTATCTTTCAATGGCCAGTATGCATTCTACTACAGTTATGTACTAACATGGGTAGACATGTGCGTATGACATGAGTTGACACTATGCTGTGGGTGATACTGTTAGTAAGATTCGTCAATGATTTGGCGGTCTGGTAGTATACACAACCTCAACAGCATGACTATAAGCAATCATTGGATGATGTCCTGGCAAATGACACACAGTTGTAGGGAACTCAGTAACAGTTGGATCCTTCCGTTGTAACATTATAACACTGACCACTGGTAATGACCGCCACCCATTCCTGTGTCCACACCTGTTTGGCATATAGCCCCCTTAAGTACATGCAAACATTATCAGGGGTGTGTCCATCCAGATCTGGAAATGCATGCATTGGCCTACAATCCATTCCCTGGATGGGACACACACACATCCTACACAAGGGTATCATACAGACAGATGCCTGTCATCTAATACATGCTGTATAGCAGTAAGCCGACTATGGCATAGTCATCCACATGTACTATACTTACTATCTCATCAGTACCACGCATAGGTGGTAGCCCTCAACATGTATGTTGGGTACCAATGTGTACATAATAGCCCTCATGTTATGTCATGTGTTCCTTGGCATCCACATATCCATAGGCATTGTGGAGTGCCAAGGTGTGTCACATGAGACATTAGAGGCCTGGATGCATATCCACAAGGCAGTTGTACACCTTATAAAGACCGTCCATTATTGGTAGTCGTTGTTGTGTATGAACATGTGTGACATATACCCAGGCATATACCCTCACCACGGTAATCATATAGTAACTGGTCATGGTGTGCGTGGCACAGATGACCTTATTACAGATCACAACAGTGGATGGCCCTGTCACATAAGTGCATACATATGTGACCTACTATCTGAGAAGGCTTGGTGCCGGCAGAACCTGTCAATGGCAACAAATGTATTCATGTAGTGGCGATGCAGGTTTCCACACCTTATGTACTGATTAAGGGAACATGTACACATATATATTTGCCACTCAGATACCTGATGTGTGCAATGCACTTACTGTTGCAATCATAATACGTCATAACATAGTAAAAGCAAAACCCACCCCGCATTGACATACACACAGTCAGCATCTGCAGGATTCAAACCCCTACCTAACTATGTTATAATACCAGTGAGAGACGATGATTAGCACAGCTTAAATATTTGCTTTACTGCGGTTTTTCCATCCGCCTGTATTTCTAGGTGATGACATCATTAGTCTTTCCAGTAAAAAGAGGAATGTACATCTTTAGTGTGTTTTCTCCCAGTCTTCAAAAGACCACGGGTCCAGAAGGCTTACACGGAGTTCAAGAGTAGTGTAAGCCCGTGTAAGCTCCGATTCAGGAGCAGCCCAAACTCCGAGTAAGACAGCTAACACGCCTCTACACGGACTGGCGTGAATGTCACCTCATTTGCAGCTCAAAGATATGCAAATGAGGTATCTGGATGATCCACTAAGCAGAAACCCGTCCGTAACGGATAAGAAGTTGCAGAAATGTACTCATTGACAACTGAGTACATTGTAATCTAAAATGGAGCTATGACAGCTCCAAATAAAGGGTGCATATGTTTATTACATGCCAATGGCCAAATATAGGCCATTGGCATGAAAAAAGTGTTGCAAAAATATGTTATATAACTTTTTTCTTTTCATGGATTATGATAAAGACCGGTAGCGCACACTGCAAACGGGGTGCGCTACCTAAACTGAAAACCGAAGTTTATAAGCCTACACAATTGTGGATTTATGTATTACATGGAATGTCAATGGAGGACTTGGCACCAAAAAAACAACATGGCCTCTGTTTAGTGGTTGTCAAGGGGAAGCTCCGTAAGATATGTAACTAGTCATTACTAGGCAATCCTATGTAAATGAGGGTTACAATACTGAATCACACTGCCACATACAGGTAATGAGCACTTTCTGAGTAGTATAAGAGTTAGAGAAGGGAGGAACAGAGCAAGAGACATCATGGGGAAGGGATAGGACACAAATGTACCAGATTGAGGGCAATGTAAGGTGAAAGATGACAGACAGACTTGGTGAGGGAACACTAGGAAAGTCAAGAATGGAAGGTTTACGCTTATCCCTACACTCAAAGTTTTTGATATACGCGGCATGGACGCTGCAGCACACATGTAAGGCAGGTTCAACATGGGAAGGTGTTGCAAACCGCTTACAACGGTTTGCGCTGGGCGCATGTGTGGAAGGCAGTGTGCCAAGATTTTAACATGAATCAGCCCAGTTCACACCATGTAAGGATGTATGCTATGCAACACCTGTAGGGATGTGCGCAAGGCTAAGGACTGTGAGCGTGTTTGAGCTGAGGTACACTGTTCCCTTCAAGGA
>NW_025052743.1:0-10641 GCF_019279795.1 Protopterus annectens | reverse complement strand
CTGCTTATCTGTTGACACTCCTCTTTTTCTGCTGTGTGATTGATTTGTTTCACATACCACTTTGCTCCAATGAGCTTGATTTCTTCCTGACATTCCCCCCTGTGATGTCACCTATCTCCTACTCTGTTACTCCACCTTATCTAACTCTTACACTACACGGACTGTGCTCATTTGCTATGTGACAGTGTGATTCACTATCCTACCATTCATTTACATAGGATTGCCTACTAACGCTTAGTTACATGGCTTACACTCAGCTTCCCCCCTTAGCAACCACTAAATGGTGGCCATGTTGTTTTTGGTCTGCTAGTCCCTGCATTGCAAATGCATGCATTACATAAAACCCACATTTGTGGGTTTCAAACCTTCATTTTTCAGTTTTATATAGTGCGGGGCTGTGCTGCGTTTAAACATCGCCGATCTCCGAAAAAAAAATTTTTTTTTTCATGTTTGCATTGGGTTACCATGCCAATGACCACATATTTGGCCATTGGCATGCTAACTGCAACATTTGCACACTTTATTTGGAGCTGTCATGGCTCCGTTGTGTTATTTGCAGTAACGTACTCAGTTGTCAACTGAGTACATTTCTGCAACTAACGCAACTCTTACATGGGTTGGTTTCAGCTTTGTGGATCATTAATCTACCTCATTTGCATACCTTTCAGCTGCAAGTGGGGCGATTAGCATATCCACGCCCTGCCCGTGTAAGAGTCGTTTTAGCTGTCTCTTACACGGGATTTCGGGCTGTTCCTGGATTGCGATGACTGCATGGAGTCTTACACGGCTCTTAGACTCCGTGCAAGCCATCGTGAATCCTGCCCAATGTTTAGCTTTTATTCATTACTTATACAAGTATTAATAAAACCATTCTATGAAAAAGTGTGGCAGTCATTTCATCCTACAGGATGGTTCTATAAAAAAGTGCAATTAAGGATTCAAAAAAAAAAAGAATGTGTAACTGTAAATATACCCTGGATATTTTTTTATAACCAACATTATAAACATCGTGAATTTTACTTCTGTCTATGAAGTTTCCTCCACAAGTATCAAAATGTTTATCTGGTCCTTGGCTAACGTCACTTCTAAAACATTAGGTGGGCTTTGTGTCTAACATCTGAAATCTACAGAGTCTGTTCCTATTAAACTAAGATGTACTCAGGATGGAAGAATCACTGCCAGCTTATAGACACAGGATCATGGTTTTCTTTGATGTTTTTCACTAAAGGGAAATATAAATTAATCTGTAGGCAAAAGCCCCCATCCCACCTTCCAGGAGGCAATGGTAAACTTATAATTTTGGTTCTTTCTTTTTCTTTGGGATTTGAACTGATGGATAAGCTTGTAATATCAGTGCAAACAAAGTGTATTCATAAACATTTTTTTATTTACTCAATTTAATGATGTCTCAAAGAGGATGAAAGTGCATGTATCACTGAGTGAAAATTAAAATGGTCTTGATGTCAGCTGTTGAATTTTAAACATGAAGAGTTCCATTACACTATGATGTGTAATGATACCTTCCTCCACACCCAGATGAAATACAGTCAGTGATGCAGGGATGACATGTGACATTAGCACCAGACTCAAACACATAAAATAGCTATACATAACTACACTAAAATTGCCACTGTAACCTATGGCATGCAAACTTAGTATTCCTGGATTGTTTCTATCGGCAAATAGTCCTGCACAAGAATTGGATAATTCTCAGCTGACAGCCTTGTTAGGACAGGTTGTCACCATACCACAATACTAGGAAGTTCACATTATATTATTCCAATATTTAAATCAAGTTACTTTTCTCCTCCAGTCACTGACACATCCATAATTACTGGTTGACACTAAAGAAAATAAACCTAGGCTCTCTAATGGATGGAAAACTCCATGAACTAACACCAGATCAGCTGCTTCAAACATGCAATATTGAAGCTCAAATCTTTGGTGCTCTATATCCATAGAGAGATTACCTTTACATAAGATGATTTTCTGCCACTCTGCAAAAAAAAAAAAAAAAAAAAAAAATATCTAAAAGCTCTTCTACCTCCTTGTACAAGCATCATATTGTCTTTCCTGGCACCTCCAAACCCAAGGTCATTTCCATTGCTATATTATTTCCTAAACTGATTTTGTTATAACTAGATGTTCTGAGGTCTTTTTTAAATTAATACAAAAGCACCCATCATATTTTGTTTGTTCAACCAAATATTAAGGAAAATAACACATTTCTGTTTCCTGGGGTTTCATATCTACTTTTTTCCAATAATACAGTTTTTATTACAGAGTAATTCTTCTGAGTTCTATAAATTGCCTGTCTTTTTATTTATTTTTTTTCAGTGCATAACCACACTGTGTACTACACAAGTTAACTATGAATATCCTCGCTTTGGTCATAAAGGTATATAATCGGGTCTATATTATAACATCGAAATCTACAAAGATCCAATGTTATAATATCGAACCTTAAACACCGAAATCTGAAAACATTGAACAGTCAGAATAGCGAATTTTTTCCCAGGGAAAAAATTCACTATTCCGAGAAACATACACACAACACAAACACACACAAAAAACAGCAATCCACACACATACACTTAAAATCCTACACCTAAACCTAAACTAAACTTTACATACACTACAAGCTATCCTCTTACCTTAACCCAACCCTAACCCTGTGGTCCATCACTATCGCACACACCTCACCCATGCCCTAGCCCTAACTCACCTAACCTGCCCCTAACCCTAACCTACACACAACCGCACACTTAACTGACCCACGCCCTAACCCTAACTCACCTAACCTGCCCCCTAACCCTAACCTACACACAATCATACACGTACCTGAACCTGACCCATAACGTTCCAACATATTGAACGCTGAAAACAGCGAAGCCACAGCAACGGCCCACCGAATTCTTTCCCTGGGAAAGAATTCAGTGTCACTCCGGCTGTTTTCAGCGTTCGACATTATGGGGTCGATATTATAACATTCGATCTTTGTAGATTTCGATGTTATAATATAGGCCCATATAATCATGACCTTGGTTGTGGCAACCCAAATTTGATTAGTGGTGTGAGCACTTGTCAACAAGGCAAGCAGGATTGATGTTCCTACCCTGTGTGGGTGGGACATGCTAGGCATCCTTCTGATGAGCTCTGGTGAAGCCTGAAGCTCATGAAAAGATGCCAGGCTGGGTGGAATACAGGAAGGAGAATCTCAACTTCTCTGGATGGCACTAGGGCAGGGACACACACTCATAGTTACTCAGGAATAGAAGTTAGGACTTAGAAAAAAGCCAGGCTTTAAGCACAGATGACTGTGCAGGTGCAGCTCCAAACTCAGGACATCACCATCCTATTTCCCATCACATTCTCTGACAGGCCCATGCAGACAACAGTCCTGGAATAATGCTGTCCCCCCTTCCCATTTGCTTCACACTACTGTCCCAAAACCTGGAATTTGGAATAATGAGGGTGGCACCAGACAGCTGATGGTCAGAAATTCAGCCCAGACACGGCTCCCAAAAAACACAAGTTGACTATGAATACAGGTCTATAGAATACAAAATAATTGATTGATCATTGGCCAAGACATGGACAATATATGACTTGGTGTCATGTCAGCCAAATTCAATTTAATTTAACCACATTCAGTAGAAAAAGAAAAAGTAGTCAAAACTGCTTTTGTTGATCACAAAACAAAGCTTATGTTGCAAGGAGGCAAGCCCATCTATACCCCCAAATAGGGTGAGATCCCTACACCCAAACTTATACATTCCATGTTTGAGGTCACATACCAGTGGGTAAAAGTGCATCTTCAAAGTTAACTGAAAGTTGCTTTTGGCCATTGTACTGTGACCAAATGACATTGGAACTTAATGCATTCGGCAGCCTAACAGTTTCCCATCTCTCTGTACTATGATACTGCAGTGTGATCACACAGCTGAGCTGAAGCAGGTAACAGGCAAAGAATCATAAATCAAGTACCAATAATATTAGTTAGCAGTTACAGAGAAGTCATACGTTTCTGTGACAACAAGGTGATTAAAAAGAAAATCTGAGATTTCAAGAATTCTGTTTTAAATTCTGTTCAGTTGTTTGATTTCAGGGATGCTACTGTATTTCTTTTTAAAATGGTCTTATGAATTATAAGTGCAAATTCCTACTATAACACAAAGTATTGTTTCTGAAAACAAATCTAAAAGAAATAAATTAATGTATTCTGTCAGGCATTTTGAAAAATAATCATTCAAATTTCATCTATGCTATATTTCCTAAAAAACTGAAGAAAATGAAGTATTTTCATTAAATTAAAATTAATTATAGGAAATACCATTGCATGTGTACAACCAGAAATGTCAACTGTCTCTACTATTTAAAATAAAATGTATACACATCTTGAGACATTGCCCCTACACACTTTCAAAACATGCATTTTTAACTCATATCTCCAACCATCAACAAAGGCTGTTTTTGGATTAATTTTTCTTTATCTAAACATACTGCAGAAAGCATTTGGTAGAGACAATAGTTCAGATACTTAATTGATGTTGTGGATATTGTGAACCATAATGCTACTGAGGCAGAATAAAAAAAGATATTCTGATGAGCATAACACTTAGGTCACAGCTTATCTATACCCTCAAACAACTGATCCATAAATCTGCCATAACTATTCAGTTCTGCCTAAAGGACCCTACAGGAGATAGTCTTACTAAACCCCTAAACTGGTTATGCACTATAATCAAAACAAATGAAAAAACATACTCAAAAGTTTAGTAATGTACTTTGCAACAATATCATAATAATGAGCTCTTGAGCAATATTAGCTTTACCAATATTTTGTAAAAAGTTATTGCAAATGTAAATGCAAATAAAGAAAAAAGAAAGAAAATGGATTTGCAAAGCAGTCAGAATTTGCCAAAAGGCCCCTTATTGTTGGCTAAAGTGAGCAAGCAATTGCTTTCGGTTACTGTTTTGTGAGACTGCTGCATCCGTGTACTTCTTTTTGAGAATCAGAAAACATATCACAGGCAATGTACTTCTTTATCATTTGTGGTTAGACAAGACTCTCATGCAATCTGTGGTTCTTTTTTACTGTTTTTTTTCTGGCATCTTCACCCACTAACAAAGTACTGAATTCAGCTTGCCTCATTTCCCATTTACATGATCTTAGATGTAAAGGTTAAATCATGTTATGTAGAAGTAGCCTCAAAGAAAGGTCAACATCAGTAATTGCAAGATTCATTAATCAAATCTATTTTCAAGTGATGGATAATTTGTACAATGAGTGAACATTATGGAAGAGGAGGAAACATATCAGAACATTTAAGCTGTAACTGAAGACGGTTATTCTAAAATTAGTCGAAAGCAAAACAAGAAACTAAGAGCACAAACGGGAGGTGAGTAGCCATTTTACATTATCTGAAGGGTCAATTCTATTTGCAACAGAGTAAAGAGAAAGAATGAAAGTTCTGAAGAAAAATGTTAGAATATGATTAGGGCAGTGGAATGAATTCACTGAGAATTATCAGAAAGAAATGTCTTTGCTTTTCTAGTTATGCATAAGTTATGCTTGCCTATTTTCATATCAATACTCTATTTATTTAACCTAGAGCAATCCTGTGATTCAGTGGTCTTTTAGGAAAAATTCTGGATACATAAATTAACCACGTGAGTACAGGGGTAAAAATGAAAGCTCATGTAAATGCAATTAAATGAAAAAGTGATGAAATGCAAAAAAAGTATACTTGTTTAAATCTATATGTAATTTAAAAGTAAACTGAATGATAAAATGAATGCATAAAATGTTCAGCATTTCATTCATGGTTGTCCATACTTCCTGGGTAGCAAAAATGGACCCTGTTATGCCAGTATTCTTTTCTGATGGTGGCATAAGGAAACATTACTCTTTAAATAATGTACCGAAAACTGCTGTCCTCCAGCCCATTGAACAGAATGCAACAAAATAATAACTGTAGCATTAGAACATAGTCAGATTAAGATTCACTTATGATTAAAGCTACAAACATTCAGCACAGGGGTCTACTTTGTTTCATTGAATCTCATTTCACTGAATTTTATTTCACCCAGACCACTTCACTGAAAACACAAATTACTGAAAACTCATTTCACTGAATCTCAGTTCACTGAAGTGCAGTTAGTATATATGGCACTGTGTAGAGTACTGTAAGGCAAGTAAAAGGTATATGCCCTTTTCCCCACTGTAGTGTGATCCTGGAGTTAGTATATATAGTTGGGGGGGTATGGGGGGCACAGCCCCAGTTTGTTTTATATGACATTTTACCAAAAACTTCAAACAATAGACATGTATAGTTACAACACCAATGACTAACTTTCTCCAGAAGAAAATATGTACTCGCCACACCTCCCTAACTATATATACAATCTCCAATGAAATCAGATTCAATGAAACAAAGTATACCCCAGCACAGATAGCTGTAACCACTTTTACTAGTGGAGATGTGCTGCATTATGGTCTCATTTACTCAATAAGAATAATGCACCTTATGCGCACACCAGCATACTCCTGTAACATTTAAATTATTTATATATTTATTCGATAGCTTACTTTTTTGGCCAAGAAAGTCCAAATAGGTATAGTCTATGTTCATGTTAGATCTAAATAACATTCATACTGACTTGGGTGATTTGTCTAAGACATAGATGAAATTCCCCTACTCTCTTTTGGTTGGAATGTTGTTCGCCTGTCACATGCAAGAATGTTGAGGTAAATCCCAATGAGCAGAAGTCCCCTCAGCCTGGTGGAAATCAGCTGCAGATTGTACCTTTATGGCATGTTGGCCGAGTGATTATTGCTTGAACATAACTAATCTGTCAAAACAATGAAGGACACGACTAGAGCCCCGAAACCCAAATAAGGGCATAATGAAGCAAGTATGAAAAGAAAAAAAGCATAATATGGAATAATGAAAAAGACATTAGTAAAAAAGGAAGGCAGAGGAAGATTTTGCAGAATAAAAAAAAAATAGATGAAATTGTGGTCATATCACTGTATATACAAGTATTCAGACTTACAAAGATCAAACATTGATACCAGCAGTGGTATAACAATCAGCGTAGATGAAAAGGAAGGCAAATAAGGAGAAGAGTCTGTCAGGAAGAAGGTTACTCAGTTGATCAAAGTGCTTGTAAACAGGACAAATAACAGGTACATTTGGTTAAATGAATGTACATAGGAATTTTTCCACAATTTAACATGAGCACATGAAAAATGTGTACAGGAGGTATTCAGTAATACCATGTTTTTTTCAAAACATTTGTAAAATGATATTTGCCTGATGTCACATTAAAAGAAATATGTGGTCTCCAACAAGAAAAACAATTTTGAAGTCACATTTGCAGTAAACTCATGACAATTGAATGCATTGCTTGTTACAGCCACAAAGATCGATGTAGGTCATCAGGCATATGATGCACAGAAGATGGAAGCGTGATTATGAGGCATATCCCACCACAGGACAGATGGGAAAAGTGTTAAGTTTTAGTTAAAAATTCCATATGAGTTGGTGTAAATTGATATTACGTGGACTTGGTATGGGTGTTACTGATAGCATGGTTTGTTCTATTACAGAATATTTAGAGTAAAGTAAAATGGGGAGTTAATTGTACAGCATGTAAGAAGTATACATACAAAGAACAATTTCAGATTCATGTTTAAGTTTATAGTGTTAAAGATCAAGTGCAAAGGTTTTTTTTGCCATTTGTTTTTGCTGTATATATGCTCTTTTCATGTAAAGTGTGTTTGCAATGGAAAATATGCTTTCGTATTTTAGTTACTTTAGTGGAAGTCTATTATTAAGTGTAATAAAATTGTTTGTATTTTCTATATGCTGAACAGCTGTCCAATTACTTCCTGAATCTGTGTCACCTGTCCCTGCATTCTGATGATGTAATAGTGGGTGGGCATATTTTCTGTACTCTGCAGCAAATTTCAGTACAAAGTGACACGGAATGTTACACAGCCACTCAGACAACAAATCTATAAATAAAGGATATTTGCACTTTAAACTATTGAAGCTCAGGAATTTTTCACTCTATTCATCTTATTAAAAGTTAATTATTATGATGAAGCTTATGCTAGGTGGCTCACTTTCTGATATCTTGGCATAGTTGAGTAATGTAATATTAAATGTAATCCAAGATGGAACAAATGACACCAAAGAGGCTTGTTAAGTTACATTCTGGGTTCTTAAAATGGTCTAGTAGTGTGCTACTGATAATGTACTTGACATGCAACAGCACCCAGGAACGACATGCTATATTAGAAACAAAGGATAAAGAATATATATTTTTACATATATAAATGTTAGTATTGGAATGATATCAAATAATTAGAGTAACACTCACACATTTACAATTTAAACCTGGATCCCACATAACTGTCATTCTATTAATGCACGTTTATATGCTGTGTCCCCTTCAAAAAATGACAGTCTGCTTTATATTAAACAACTCATTCAAATAATGCTTGCCAAATCATTAAATATTATTTCTTTGGGTGCAATGACTTTTTGGTGGTTGGGATGTTTTGAGATGTTTTTTGTTGCTTTTTGGTAGTTTGGAGGGATTTGAGGGACTGGTATGTGGTGTGGAGGTGGCTTGGATTCACTTGTGGGCATTTTTTTGTGACTACAACTGATGTATTGTTCATTTTCAAGCCCTTATCATGAAAACCAGCTTCACACAACTTAAGAGTCATGAGCATTTTTGTGATGCTGCGGGAGTTCTAAAATTCTAAGAACTGTTCAGGTTACGTCTTCCTGTCTAAAAGTAAATAATCATAATATTTTAATCATATGCTAAGATGTCAGTGAATACAAGTTAGATAATAAGCAAAATACAATGAATTACATCCCAAACTAATGTCAATTAGTAAATAGTTCTGAATGTTTGCAGTATACCAAAAGGATACTTTATATACTAGCCTATAGAATAATATTTCTGATAAAAAAATTTCAGATTGTGTTTCTTTTTTATTGTCCCTTTTTAATGATAAAATTTAATATCTCAGAACTATAAACAACGTATAAGTATACTGAAGCAGAAACACAGCTATTAATATAACAACACTTGAAAAATCAAAACCTCACATGAAAAACAGAGATTGTTTAATATGATAAGGGCTTTCACAATAAAATTGCTTCATCAGATCACATTCAACAAAAAAAGCAAATAATAAATACTGAAGCCCAAGTGCTTAATCCAAAAGACTTAGAATGATAGCTACACTTTAATCAAGTTACTACCAAGCAGTAATAAATATAATTTAATACTTTAAAGAATGCCTGGATTAGTGCTCACGTTATACAAACAAAGCTAGATTCAGCAGGCCTGGCTCTAGTCTATGCTACAGCAAACAAGGTGTACCAATTTCAGTAAGAAGCAGTTCAAATATGCAGGCACTATAAGCCTTTAACCAAAAATTCCCAGCTCAGAAGGGCAGAGTCCAGCCTCTCCTCCCACAAGAGTGCAGACCACAAACCCTTTTAATGTAAAATAACTGGCCTGAAGCCCAAGTGCTTAATCCAGAATTAATACACTTTTAGAATAACAGACACTGAGCCCTCAATCAGCAGTTCCCAACTTAGAAGGATGTAAGCTACCCGTTCTGCAACTACAGTGCAGACCACAAACCTTCTTAATGTAAAACAACTGGTCTGAAGCCCAAGTGCTTAAACTGAAAGGCTTAGAATGAGTTACACCAAGCAGTAATAAATACAATTGAGTACTTTTAAGATGACACAAAAGCAAAATCAAGTAGGAAGAAACACAAATACAGTAAAAGCAGATATTTTTTTTTTTTTTGAGTGAGCAAATGAGATGGGCCCAGGAGTTACAGGACAGAAACAAGTGCAAATGCAGGCCTTCAAATCAGAAAGTTGAGAGAGATGGAAGACCGCCCAAACGGCCAATAACTACAAATTCTGGGCCAGAACCACTCCTTATGTAGTAGACAGGTTACCTAGTGCTTACCACTCCCACTGATAAGTTAGAAGGCTTCCCTCCAACACAGAAAGGCTTGGGAGCTCAGAAGCTTAAAAATAGCCCTGGATACAGCAAATCTGTATCTGGAACACTAATTACAGGAAAAGTAGGAAACAGGCTTACAATTTTTTTTTCAGAAAAGTAGCAAAACAATAGTAGTGGGGAAACTAATTCACATGCAGTGCAAGCTGGCACACTTGAGTATGTAGCAATATTAGTCCACACACAGTTTGAAAAAATGTAGTTAAATTAAAAAAGGACTAAAAGCAAGTGCAGAAAGCGTTTATTAGGTAGAATGTGGTAAAGAGATGGGACTGGGAGAGTGTCCTAGATCACCTCTACAGTGGGGTGGGCACTGCAAAAGCCACCAAATTTAAACTACAACCAAGAACATGAAGGGGGGGTGGGGAAAAGTTTCAACAGAGATGTGAGGAATCAGTGCAAATTATAAAACCAAAAAAATATATACTGATCTCTGTATATTTGCAGAACAGTAAGACAACAGATATCTAAGCAACAATTTAGCTCTATAATACAGAATAATACAGAAAAATATACTCAGCTCTATATATTTGCAGATAGTCTTGTAAGGCTGTCTCTCAACACACAGTT
>NW_025052742.1:0-10690 GCF_019279795.1 Protopterus annectens | reverse complement strand
AAGTGTAATGACTGCAACACAGTGAATACACTCGAACATCTACATTTATGGTAGGTACACAACTGTACTTTGTCTTCACATCATATAGCCTCTATATGCTAATCCTCAGTTTGCATTATGTTTAACTTTTACAAGGTCGAGCGACTTTATATGCCATGCTTAATAATAAAGTAAGGGGTGGGTGGGTTGCTTGCACAGCTGCAAAAATGTGATGCACTGTTTTTTTTTAATTCTCTTTCTTTGCATTCAGCTTCTGTTAAGCAAGTTTGGGAATGTTTTTTTCAAGTGTATTTGTACTCAAGATGTCAGTTGTGAGCAGTATTTGAAGGGCATTTTATGATACAAGCTTTTGTAGATGTCCTTCATGGATGCATCTGCAGTCATAACAACTGGGTTGTCCTGTCGTCAGGCAGCCCTTCGGTCGGCCGGATTCCAAAGTCTGGGTCCGCTTCGGCTGATGTCGCCAGCTTCTACCCGGACACGTCATCTCTGCTGGTCTTCGGGTATAAAGGCATCAAACAGCTGATGCCATTTTCTCAGTCTTTCTTGCGGCGTGGTGCAATTAAGCAGAAGTGCTGTTCATGAAGTGCCGGTCGGTCAGATCCAGAGATTACTACTACCGAATACTACTTGAAGACTTCTAAAAGCTAAGTACTCCTGTTAGGGACTCTTCTTTTCTGCCTTCAGCCGCATGTCAGAAAAAAGGTCAATAACTGTTTAACTTGTGGGAAACAAATACCTCATAAAGATTTCCACTCTTACTGTCTGCCTTGCTTAGGCCCAGACCACGACGTGAGCAGCCTGTTCGCCTGTGCTTCTTCAACCCGACTCGAACGCTACGGCCGGGTCGGAGTTTGCTGAACAGTTTTTCGGCTCAGACTTTGCGGTACATTATGCCGCCGGATCCTCCGACTACCCAAATTGTTAAAAAACGCAAGGAAAAAAAGACCGACACTGCT
Organism: Protopterus annectens; assembly: GCF_019279795.1. Taxonomy (NCBI): domain Eukaryota; kingdom Metazoa; phylum Chordata; order Ceratodontiformes; family Protopteridae; genus Protopterus; species Protopterus annectens. The sequence continues at coordinate 9,731 of NW_025052742.1, read as the reverse complement.
GTCCGCTGGGTTTCGGGCCGAAACCACGATTAAGCAAGCCGCTGAGTGTTCCCGGCTTCGGCCAAACCGAAAACTGGCTATCAATCTTCAGCCGTAATCCATGACTACTACTGAGGCTCCCGCCATTTCTTACCTGACTCGCCTCAGAAATTTGCCTACAACTGTGGCTTCTAGTGAGTTATCTGACACCATCCCTTTGATGTCTCTACCGCGAGCATCGCAGCCGCCCATCTACCCCTGCAGCCATGTCTATCAAGGCCTTTGCCAGGGCTAAAGCAGCCAATCTGCTAAGTCAGTGCCTGTTAAACCTACCTCACACAGGCCCACTTCCAGTTCACAAATGCTTACTCTGGCAGAGGATTTAATATCCCACCTAATTAGGGGATCCCAATCTTCACCCAGACAGGGGCTCTCAGCCACCAGAAAAGAGACCTAGGACAGAGCCCCCGAAAGCCAGTGTCCTCTGATGATTCTGCATGGATGACCCGACATTGCAGAACAGCCAGAGGATCCTTTTCTACTTATGAAGACTCTGATGCTGGAAAGAATCCATTCCAGCTGCCTCTCCACCAGAGGAATTTTCCTTTGGGGAAAACCTTACATGCCACGAGAGAGCAATTCCAATGGCAGGGACAAGATTTCAGGATTCAAGAAAAGGCTTAGGACTTTTCTTGCACTTTCCACAACATAGGCCCTTAGCTATTCCTCCTGTTTTGCCTGTTGTGGATGATGCATTTAATGATGTCTGGCACTGCTCCTGATTCTTACTCTCCAGCCCCCTGCCAAACCTGATAGATTTTACAGGGTACCAGACGCACTCATCACCACCTATACAAGGCCCCACTGGCGACCCCAAAACTATTTCCCAGGGGCCTGGAAGGCAGTAGCCTCACCACAACAAAAACCCTATACCTTCAGAAAGGGAATCCAGGTCTTTAGACAGATGGGGCAAAAAGTTTACACTTCTGCTACTCTCTCAGCTAGGAGCTTTAAACTGTCAGTTTCTACATGATACAATACCAAGAGTTTATGCTTGATCAGTTAACTAAAAAGCTATCCTCTGATGACTCTATAGATAAGAATATGTATTAGAAATGGTAAATAACATACAACAGGTTAGTAACCATTCCTTAAAATGTGGCTATGATGCACTAGAGGCTTCACATTTAGATCAGCCATGACTGCTACAGTGATAAGAAGACATGCATGGTTGAAAGAGAGGTCTTACCGGATCAGCGTTAAAGCTAAGCCTATTAGATGCTCCTATGGATAAGGCCAGTTTGATTTGGTACACCTGCCCAGCAGGTAATGAAGAAATGGAAGAAAAGGCAAAATCTGTACAAACAGTTAAAGATTTCTTACAGGTTCAGCCTCCCCCAAGGTTTAGCAGGAACTGGCCTGCCAAAAATTGGTCCTTTCCTGACTCCACAAGATCAGAAAGGGGCAGGAATAGACGCTCCAGAGGCAGAAATCAATCCAGAGGTGGGTGCCTACAGAGGACTCCACAGTGGCAAGGTAATAACAGAGGCACAGACACAACCACTACCACTGCAACAGGACAATCACAGTGACTTGACTCTAACTCCTACTACCAGGGGAGCAAATAGCAGCACCATTAGGGCGGAAGTGCTTAGCCTTATTTTCTAAAAAATTGGCACTATATCACAAAGACAAGTGGATTTTTGCAAACCATAGACCAAGGTTAATGGTTCCACTTCCACACTTTTACCAGTCAAAAGAGGAATGCCAAACCTGCCTCCAAATCAAAAAATAGAAGCTCTACAGCAGATAATGCAATTAACAAAGATGAGAGCTGTGGAAGGAGTAATTAATAACAGAACAGGGCAAAGGATTCTACTCCAGACTATTCCTAGTTCCAAGAAAAGAAAAAAGTTGGAGACCTATTCTAATTCGTCCATCTTAAAACACATATCATTGTCCCAAAATTCAAAATGCTGACCCTACAGCAACTCTTTCCCATGCTGGGCAAGGAGTGTTGGCTGGTAACTCTAGATCTCATGAGGAGGCATACCTGCACGCCCCATTCGACCAAATTGCAGAAGATACCTCAGATTTCTTGCAGGATCAGAGCATTATCAATTCTCAGCATTGCCCTTGGCTTATCTGTCTACTGCACCCAGAGTATTCACAAAATGCCTGGCATCAGTAACTTCGCCCACTGCAGACTACAGGAATCCAAATTTATCCATACTCTGACGACTGCCTGCTACAAGCAGACAACAAAAAGCAAGCTGACAACAGATTTACAAAGGGTCATTTACTTGCTACAAGCCCTGGGATACACAGTCAATTTACAAAAGTCAAGGCTGATACCATCCCAAACAAGGACATTCTTGAGGCTGAATTGGACACAGTAAAACAAATGGCATTCCTAACTGCAGAAAACAAAAGAACTCCCTCTTTACTTCTTGGCATTAACAAAACAGAACAAGCTAACAGCAAGAAAGTTCTGCAGGCCTTGGGCTTCATGGCATCATGCATAATCTTGGTCCCACATGCCAGACTGCATATGAGAAAAACTACAGTGGTACCTAAAGAATTTATGGTCCCAACACAGGCACAGCCTAGAAGCAGAAATACCACTAATCCCATGCCTAAAACAGGAGTTCCTATGGTGGGCTCCAAAGCATAGTCAAACCCAGGCCTACCCTTCCACAACTTTGTTGAGCAAGCCAAACCATCACAACAGACGCTTCAGACCTAGGATGGGGGCACACATGCTGGACAAATGCGCATAAGGATTGTGGACTCAGGACCAGCTACACCTGCACATCAACCAAAAGAAATGCTGGCAGTAAAACTGGCAATCCAAAAATTCAGACCATTTCTCAAAGAAGGCCATTTGATGATAAGGATTACAGACAACACCACAGTCATGTGGTACATCAACAAACAGGGAGGCACTCATTCATACCCCCTATGCAGAATGACTTTGGACCTTTGGAACCTGGCACTCAGCTACAACATCCAGTTACAGGCAATATTTGTACCGGAAAGGAGAACACTCTAGCAGACATGTTAAGCAGAACCACCTCGATGCTCACGTAATGGATGCTACACCCGACATCTTCAAGACCATCAAGAAAGAAATGGGGAATGCCACAGATAGATCTATTCGCTTCCCTCTCAATCACCAGCTCAAAAATTCTGCACAAGGACATTCCACCCACTTGCATGGAAGGTGGATTCGCTCTCCTTCAGCTGGAAAGGTCTGACAGCATATGCATTTCCACCTCTTCCTTGATACACAGGGTATTACTAAAAATCAAGGAGGAACGCCCAAGGATAATCCTGATAGTCTGAACTGGCCAAGACAACACTGGTACCCATTGCTGAGGAGCATGTCTCGAGAAAATGTGGTCAATACCCCTGATGCCTTTGATGTTAACTCCAGAACAACTACAGCATCATGCATCCAAACCTAAAACTTTGCAACTGACTGCATGGAACATCACATAGCAGCAACTAATCCAGATCTTTCCCAAAGGGTTAAAGACATTATCCTTGAAGCCCGTGAGACCTTCAACAAGAAGGAACTATGCAGGAAAATGAAAAGGTTTGTCATTTGGAGTGCTGAAAGAGGAAAAGATGTACTGTCGAATTGAGATATTGCTAACATTCTGGAGTATTTGGCAGAGCTTCTACATACAGGCTCAGTCCTATTTCTCCATCAAGATACATGCATCAGCTATTTCAGCAGAATACAGCTTTGATCCACCTGTCTTTTCACATCCTCTACTCAGGCAGTTCCTCAGAGGATCAAGAATGTAAAACCTCCTAGGAAACCACACGACATTGCCAGCATGGGACTTGAACTTTGTGCTAGAAAAGCTGACACTTCCTCCTTTGAACCAGCAGCAACAGCAGATCTACAGCACCTGTCAAGTGGAAAAACTGCTTTCCTACTGGCAATTACCTCAGCAAGGAGGGTTTCTGAACTTCAGGCCCTAATGGCAGTATACAACCCTTCCTAATCTTCCACCAAGATAGGGTGTCCATGAGAACTAATCCTACATTTATGCCTAAGGTGGTATCCAGAGTGTCTTTAAACCAGGCAATCCACCTACCTACCTTCTTCCCCAATCCACAAAACAGAGGGGAAAGGTAATGCTGCATACCTTGGATGTACATAGATCAGCCTACGCTTACTACCTGACAGAACCAAAAGTAACAGAAAAACTGACCAGCTTTTTGTAGCCTATGCAACAGGAAAGGAAGGAAAAGTACTTTCCAAACAGACAATCTCCAAATGGATAGGAAATTGCATACTGATTCTGTTACTCCTTCCATGGAAACCAATTCCACAGAACATAAGGCCTCATTCTACAAGGGCAACAGCCACTACCACAGCCTTCTTACTTGCAGGAGTGGCAACCAAGGACATTATTGAGGCTGCTACTTGACCTCCATATTGACATACATTTTGCCAAGCATTATAATTTACCTTCTGTATTCCAGATCCCCGAAAGCAGGGTTTGCCACTGCTGTACTGCAAGGGATCCTAACCACACCATCATTCTTTTTCTTCCTCCTCCCTAATTGGCTATGGTATTCTCATCCTAGTTAAAGAGGACTGCAGATGCATCCATGAAGGACATAGTACAGTTTGTACCTACCATAAATGTAGATAACCGAACTGGATAGCATCTGCAGTCAGATTACCTATCCTCCTTCCCTCTGTGGTAATTCTAGGTATTTACCACTCCTAATAGCTAGCTGGGTGGGAGTCTCTATGGTGTATTTGTTTGTATATATGTACATACATGCTTATTTTTTGTGTTTGCTCTTCTATCCTTTGGAAACATTGGCATTTATCCAAAATTTAGCCTTCCAAGAGGCAACTGGCATCTGGGGCAAGAAACACTGAGGAAAATGGCTGCCGGGCTGATGCCTTTTATACCAAGACCAGCAGAGATGACGTCCGGGTGAAGTGCGACATCAGCCGGCCAGACCCAGACTTTGGAATCCGGCCGTTGAAGGGCTGCCTGACAATGACAGGACAACCCAGTTGTTATGACTGCAGATGCTATCCAGTTCGGACGTCTACATTTATGGTAGGTACAAAACTGTACTTTTTAATTATGTGTGTGTGTGTGTGTGTGTTTGTGTTTGCCTTCTTGATCAGTGATGGTCTTTAAGAAAAGGTTTTGGGTAAAGTAATGTGCCAGGCTGCGGTTCAGGCAGGGACAGGATTATAGTTAGAGTTAGCACGCATGACTGAGGTAGGGTTGATACTTGAACTAAGTTTGAGAGGTATAGGGAAGGGTTGTACATTGTACTCTGACAACAGTTAGTTAAAAAGGTGTATTTGTCTGTGTCTGTTCTTTGTGTTTATGCATTTATTTGATCACAAAGTTCTGTGGTGTACAGTCACAGTCATTTAAGTGGCTGTAATTGATGGTCATCTGTGTGTGTGTGTGTGTGTGTGTGTGTGTGTGTGTGTGTGTGTGTGGTGAGGCCAGCACAGATGCTCTTAACTGTCCCTTATTTTGAAGAAAGTCTGCTTTGTCTCATTTTAGTCTGTTCCTAATTCTGGTTGTCAACAGTGTTTTTTTTTTCTGACAAATTAGTGAGGATTCTAGTTAGTACATAATGACAGCCACAAACGTTTTAGACTTAATACCTACCTAAGAAGTTCAGTTGTGAGTGTCCTGCCATTTCACACTGAGCTGATTGAAGGAAGGACACTGAGGAAACTCGGAGCTATAATATATAACATTAAGTATCCTGTTTTTTCTTTATTTTGTTCTTTATTTCTTTATTTATAGCCTTTTGTGTACTGTGTATTTTTCTAGCTAGATTCACTGTGTGTGAGGTATTAACTGGAAATTGTCCACTTTTATAAAGCATCGGTTGGGTTGTTTGTTTCTGATAACTTGTTGCAGTTAAACTCTTTTTTCTAGATGCTCCTTTAGCTGTTTAACACTTTCATTTAAAGGCTCACTGCTGCTTTTCAGCTGTGAGAAACATTTCTGCAGTTTGTTTCCCACGCGCTCCCTCGCTGTTGGCATAGTGTTTTTATAGTTGGTGGCATTGCAGTTGCCCTTCCCTAGTGTAAATTTGATCTGGGACCCTCCTCCCAGTCTAGTGTCATTACTACATTCTACCCAGTACAGGGAGAACATTTGAGAAGGCCAATCAGCTTAGTTTCTGCTACTCCTTTCTCTCTTTCCTTTCTCTCTTTCCACTTAATTTTTTTATCTGCTTTTACTGTATTTGTGTTTCTTCCTACTTTATTTTGCTTTTAAGCGTCCATCTTAAAAAGTACTCAATTGTATTTATTACTGCTTGGTGTAACTCATTCTAAGCCTTTTAATTTAAACACTTGGGCTTCAGACCAGTTGTTTTACATTAAGAAGGTTTGTGGTCTGCACTGTAGTGGCAGAACAGGTAGCTTACATCCTTCTAAGTTGGGAACTGCTGACTGGGGGCTCAGTGTCTGTTATTCTAAAAGTGTATTAATTCTGGTTTAAGCACTTGGGCTTCAGGACAGTTATTTTACATTAAGAGGGTTCGTGTTCTGCACTCTTGTGGGAGGAGAGGCTGGACTCTGCCCTTCTGAGCTGGGAATTTCTGGTTAAAGGCTTATAGTGCCTGCGTATTTGAACTGCTTCTTACTGAAATTGGTACACCTTGTTTGCTGTAGCACAGACTAGATCCAGGCCAGCTGAATCTAGCTTTGTTTGTATGCTTGTTGTTTGTTTGCTTGTTATTTCCCTGATATGCTAATTCCACTTAAAACACAGCTTTTCAGCGCTTCTGTGGATCCCTAGTGCTATCTGCATTGCTTACTGTACTTATTTCCTTGTTTCACTTGAAAGAAAGTTACTATTTGTCGTTTTTGCATTTAAGTTACCTGTAACTTACATTGCATTTTAAAGTTACCTGGCACTCCCTTGCTCACTAAGTCAGCACTAAAAAAATTAAAAGCACTACACCCTCACAAACTCCCCTTTGAGTACTTTGTTCCCCATTAATGCCCTTTTTATTCAATTATAAAGAAATTCCCAATACTATTCCTAGCATGTCCAAAGGTCAGTTGTCAATCTCCTCTCCAGTCCAGCTGGTGAATCTTGGGGAATCTTGAGGGCAATGTTACAACTGCCTCTATGTACACAGAACAATACCTCTCCTCCTCCCAACAAATCTGGGAACACATGTGAGAGATGCAACCATATAGCCAAACTGGAGGCTAAGCTCTCTCCAACTCCAAAGTATCACTGGTGTGTAACTTCAGTCAGGAGGTGAAGGAAACCACACTCACTACAATTCCAGTCTCACATAGTCCACTAACGCGACAGACAAACCAAACACATAAACACACAAAAACATTTTCCGGAGGCTCTAAATAAAAATCTCCCTAAGCAGCAGAGACCTCCAAAGTAGACACCCAAGCCAACCACTACCCAAAACAAACACGGTTACAACACACACTGTAGCGCCTCACAAAGCCAGTGTGTTGAACCAGTCTGTGCTCAGCCCTTAAGGCTAAACAACACACCTGATACACACTTGTATTAGGTGACTCTATCGTCAGGCACACTGACGATCCTTTCGGGCCACCAGGCTGAACAAGGAGAAGGTCATCAGTGAGCTGTCTGGTCGGCGCTAGGATCCGCCACACTAACACTAAGCACTCAGGTCACTCCAAGGGCAAGTACAAATATGACTCAGGTCATTGTCCATACTGGTGTGAATAACTCTGAGACATTACTTCCCTGGACTACATGAAAAGAAGACAGAGGAGCTCTCTGAGCATGTAGCCCAGGCCGCATGGCCCTGACCTTGGAGTAGCATCTTACCCTCACCAAGAATGATACACAATATGAAGACAGATGATCAATTTCCCAACAATTGGCTTAAGTATTGGTGTCGCTCAAAGGATCCAATGCCTGTTAGACTGATGGCATACCGACAAGCCACGAGCAGCCAGCTAGGGACGGCTTGCACCCACTCCTGGCTTTGGATATGTGCTGCTCTGTTACTCTCATAGTGCCTTTTTAGCCAAGGCTCAAAAGACAAACCCACCTCCATAGGTATCACAAGGGATAAGAAAGTAAGAGTAATGCTATTCAACGCCAGAAGTCTAAACCTCAGATGCACGAGACTAAACTCTCCTCTTAGCATGGAGAACATCGATATTCAGCAGTAACAGAAACCTGGTTCAAGTGCCCGAGAGCACTCCTAGCACAACCAGATTATATTCATACTATGCTTTTCGCCCCAAAACTTGGACCGGAATCCACAAAAGCAGGGGAGTATCAAAATTGCCAAAGATACCCACACCTCCAGGTTGGTGACACAGCATCTAAGCATCAGAGACTATCCATGTGCAACTAACAGTGGATAAACTGCCTTCCAGTTTATAGCCTGCTACAGACCACTCCTTCCCAAACCCAGGAACCCCACTGCCTTCCTGAGAACATTCGGAAAATATGAAGGTCTCTCCAAACACCATTATATTGGCCACTTCAACTACCCAAACATAGACTTGGGAGCATTAATGAGTCTCCAACACCCTAGCCCAAAGGTTCCTAAATTTATAAACTCAAATGCTATGGAACAACTTGTTACCACTCCCACAAGAGGGGAAAACATACTGGGCCTGATCATCACTAACATGGGGACTTATGCTCCAGACCAGAAGTGTATCCTCACTGGTAAGATCAGACCATAAACCAATCTCACTGATATTCACATCCTGACCCCACACCCTGCTCTAGAAAACCACAGTGAAAACTTCAAAGCAAATTCCCTCACACTCCTCAAACCTGAGGTGGAATCCTTCAAAGCCCCCGGCCTGTGGAAAATATGGCCCAGACTGCAGAATCTCTTTATGAACGATTCTATGAACACCTTCAGGAATTCATGATCATGCAATCCCAAATAAACCAAGACCCAACTTCAAAGGCAGACGCCCTGTCTGTGTGTGACTCCCAGCCATAAACAGACTATACAATAGAAGGAGGAAGCTACTACATGATGGAGCAAAATCCCAAAAGGGAAGGCATCTCTGATCAGTATTAGCAAAACTACGGGGACTCATAAAATCGCTAAGGCCAGCTTCGAGAGAAAAAATTTCACAGGACACTAAGGATAATCACAAGGCTTTCTTTAGTTATGTTAGGAACCTGGGTGGGAATTCCCAGAAATGCTCAGAATTAGTCCAAAATGACAAAAATACACGAAACCCCCAGACATTGCCAACATCCTAGCTGACAGGTTCAGCAAACCCCCCCACCAAAAAGGGGAAATATCTATCCCTGTAGTGTGCTGCTCTCCTGATATCTCAGGTGCTCAGGTAAGAGGCGACCCCTCCAAAACAAAAACAAGCATCAATGGGACCAGACGGTGTCCCGGCCCCTACATGAACTCCAAGAAGAGCTAAACCCAAACATAAAACTACTGTTCAGTCTCAGCCTTACTACAGGGTATGTACCCAAAGCGTGGCTTACAGCAACAGTGGTTCCTCTCCACAAAGGTGGTGCCTCAACGGATCCTGGAAACTATCGCCCCATAACCTGACTAGCTTGGCCTGCAAAGCTATGGAAAGGATCATCATGGACCTCATAAATAAAGATATTGGGGACCTACAGACACGGGATCCTACCCAGTTCGGCTTTGTTAAGGGCAGATCCTGCCTCTTAAACCGGGTTGATTTCTTTGAAACAGTCACCAAGGCCATTGACGAGGGAAGGTGGTCCACACAG